>NC_140134.1:17237744-17511573 GCF_964035555.1 Netta rufina | reverse complement strand
GCTGCATTTTAACACTTTAGCTGAGCTTGTGCTTTCAATGAATTTTCTGCTTTTTGAATTTTTACTTGATTTGACATTTTTCTGAGAGCTGGCAGAAGCAATGTGTAGCTTGATGGTTTAAAACAAGCAGTTATTGGAAGGAAGTCTTTCTTCAGCTGACTCTTATTATGAACTCACTGCTGGGACTGAGACTCCAAATCAGCAAATAGCATCCCATTAAGGTCAAAGACTTTGTTGAAGAGTGTGGTGTCTGTATGAGACAAGAGAAGGTAGGGGAGCTTCCCTACCTATTGAAAATACCCTATTTGAAGGCCTAATCTTTGAATTTCTTTGGGGAATATCATACTTTTTCTTTTAATTTGAATGAGCTCAAAGCTTCAAACTCCTGATATTTCTTCCAATGTTTAGCTAAAATATACCAGAAGTGATAATGGCTCCCTTTACCTCTGAGATTCATAGATGATTGAGTCATTAATAATCTCCTAATTTCTATGTTTTCCTTTCTTTCTGTCTTCAGGGATCTCTGGAAGCTAAATAAGAAAAAAAGGGATTTTACTGGGAGCTTTTTTACAATTTGAAAGGTGAGATACAGAGAAAGAAGCTCCCTTGCATACAGAATCAACATGGTAAAATTAAAAGTAGGACTTGTCTCCTAACATCTCTAAATTACTAGACAATTTGAAACCCACATTTCACTGCCTGACTTTTTGCTTTGAGAAGTCAACCCGGAACCTCAAACGCTTCCATTCTCAAACCTTGGGAATTTCACATCCTGATCTGAGTTTTGCAACGTGCTCCCATTTCTGATTAATGCATACCAATGCTACTTTGTTATAAAGTCAAATCAATGCCAAATGTGGTGGTGATTTTTTGATAAAAAAATGTTGTTGATAAGCAACATCCACCAATATATTTAACACAGGTCAGTGGACAGCCTACAGTCATGACAGTCTTGAACTAGTGACCTAGAAATGAAAGACTCCTTAATCCTTTTACCAAATCCTAAACCACTCAATTCCTGCCCCACCTCAGCAACCAAAGTCTTTTATAGATGTGCTGGAGGGTAATATGTAAGCCAGCAGAGTGTAAATTAAAGAGGAAAAAAAGGCTCTACTTACAATAACATCGTAATTGTGGAATTTGAGAAAATAAGGGACTCAGGAGAGGTCTTCAGTCAGCTTGTCTTAAATTCAGTGCAAATTTATTCTGAGAATATTTTGGCACCTGCAAACAGCCCAAAACTTTTATAAGCATCGTAGCAGGGGAAAAGTGATGCAAGTGAAAGACTGCAGATAGACTCAGAAAAAGGTCTTGATTGTTCATCTGACCTGTTGGCTTCCTCTGTTGCTACATGAATTTATTTTTATGACTGCCTAACTCCACCGATTACTGCAATGACATTACGATGTCGCACTGGCATACAACTGGAGTGGTTAATCAGATCCCTTATTTTAGCTCTTCAGGGATAAAACTCATGCCTTAGAAAAAAAGAACGGCAACCACAGCCCATTCATCTCATAAATCCCATTTTGTTCAATCTGGTATTGCTTGAATCTCCATCTTTTTCCCTGGGATTGCTATGTGAAGAGGTTCTCTTCTGTGATTTCTTAGACCTTCTCACAGGACCTGACAAAATGTACCATGAGAAAAGTGTTCATTTCAGAAGCTGTTTCCTATAACATAACGGAACTTTAAAAAAGGAGTGGGTTTGAATTCTAATTGAATTCAAAGATACACAGCACAGAGCAACAACAGCAAATTCTGTGCCTGTACAGTTGGAATTTTGCTGCCAAATGTGGTTAAACAGTTTTTCACTTTTCCCCAAAACATGAACATTGTCTAAGTAGAAAAGTATTTCCATTTGTAGAAGGGACTTTTTTCATTTTGTACATCTGCAGGCATAAAAGGACCATAATAGACCACAAATTAGATCCGGGAACTGAAACAAGCTCAGCTTGTAACTGAGACCACAGGTCTGTAAAAAAACTATAGCATCATTTTTGGGTGAGCTTTTTTTTTTTTTTTTCCCTTGTTTGTTTGTGTTTTTTTTTTTTTTTTTTTTTTCTTTTATGGCAAAGCAAATGAAAACTCATTTTATATTCAAATATGACACCATCTGTTCCCTGAGTTAGAAAAACTGGGTGAACTGATCCAATATACATTGAGCTAGAAGGAGGGGAACAAATGCAGAAAATCTCTCTTTCTCTCATCTCTCTCCTGTTTTGTGTCCCACTGTTCCATGACTTGACCACAAAGGACTTGCAGATGGCACGACTGTTTTTTTTTTCTTTTCTCTGTTTGATCTGGTCCCTCTATTCTTCTGGACTAGAATTTTCTCTTCTTTAGCATGATCTGTTCTCTGTCTCCTCTTCCCTCCAACACGGTCTTTCCTAATACTTTTCCCTGTGTGTGTGTGTGTGTGTGTGTGTACACACATGGAGACCACATCTTGCAGGACTTTTTACCAGAGCCCTATGGCACTTAGTCTTAGGGTGGTGACATTGCTGCTGGGCACAAAGGAGACAAAGCAGAGGTGGTTTGTCATAGATGATTCTTGCCTCAGTGTTGTTTTGGTTTAACACTTCCACTTCTTCACCTGTTCACTTGTACATCCCCTGTAGTAGAGGAAGCTACCTTACAGGAACAGCCTGGACCAGCACAGTGGCCAGGTGCTGCATTGAAGGCAGCATTTTTAGGAGCTGGTAGCCCTAGAGACAGCTTCTAGATTAGTCCTACGAAAATCCCTTTTATTTTTGACCACAATTGTTATTAGAAACAGGAACAGAATAACATATCCTTTGCAGTCATCTGAAATATTAGGAGATCATTGGACATACAAGTAACAGAAAGAAACTATGTGAAAAGCACAACTAAAAGCCCACTGTGCACAGAACTCTTTGGAAATGTGAAAAAAAATCTCTTCTAAAACTTTTAAACTCATCAATTTAAACAGAATGACATAAAGTTCCTGCAACAACCATTACCACCACCCCCCTCCAAAAAAAAAACAACCCACAAGAAGAGTCGCAAAGCTAGGCCAAGCCTGACAATAGCTGGTTGTGAGGCATATGTTAAACAGTTTTCAGTTAGCATGGGCAAAGGAAATCAACTATGAAACTGTATTTAGGAAATATGAGAGTACTGTAATCTGCATAAAAATAAATTTGGGTATATTCCCAACACACAATTGCACTGTGGAAATGAAGGAAGTGGGCTAATGGGAGGGAAGCTTTGCTTTCCCTAAAGAAAACCTGCCCAGGATTATTTTTTTACAAAAGTAAAACTATTTTCATATTCTTTATATTGCTGTCCTGTGTTTGGAATTGAGTGAAGAGCTTATATTAAATAATTTCCTCAGTGAAATGAACCTTATATTATTATTATTGCTCAACGACTGTCAATAACATTCTGGGGTTTCCTGCATATGCTTCTTGTTTCTAATGTGCATATTCCTCTAAGGATTGATCTGGGTTTGGGTCAAGTGTTTGAAACCATTGTGTGGTGTTGGAGCCACATCTATTTTTGTGACAGGCTGCTTTGCTTTTCACCTCTTCCATGTCCCAGTCGAGAGGGACATGCTGCTGGGGACCCTAGAAGTTGAGCAAATCCAAAAATAAGGGCTGCTGGGGTGGGCTGTGGAGGAGGCAATACAGAGAGGAGAAGCTTTGGAAGCTCTCTCCTCACCTTAAAACAGCACCAAGGAAGCCCTTTGTCCCCCTCCAGTGTTGTCCCCCGGCTGGAAGGCAGCAGGCTGCTACAACCGACCACAACACAGGCTTTCCAGCGTGCAGGAAACAGGTTTGTTTTTTGTTATCCGTTTGGCTCTCCTCCCACTTGAACAGCAACCAAGATTTTTTAAAACTTGGAGCGAGGCAAGGCCTCTTGCGTTTCCGCCCGGGAAATCCTCAGGCCTAATGGGGTGCACATGGCGGGTGCCACTGCAGCCTGCTGCCGGCACAGCCGTGGCCTGTGGTGGGTTCACCCTGCGGCTCCCTGTCAGGGCCACCCCACGGTCTGGTGGAGCCGAGCTTCAGCCAGGTGGTTCAGAAGTCTCGGCTCACTGGCCACATTTGCCGTTATTTTTCCCTTAACTAAATTCCCAACAGGAAAAAGGGGGCAAGTCCAAAGGGGGCTGAGAGATGTTCTTTCTGTAGCTTGGCACTTCAGGTGCTGCTAAAAACAAGTTTTTTATTTTTTATTTTTTCAACATTTCCACAGAGCTCCTGTGGCTGTGCCTGTGGTCCCGGCCCACAGGGGCCTAGGCAGGGCTCCTCCCATGGTGTTCCACCTTCAAGGGGAGGAGAATTCACCCCACCAGAGATGTTCCCAGTATGTCTGTGAGAAGCCAGGCATGAGCACACTGTTGCCCTGTCACATTTCTGTGAGCAGTTATTTCACACAGCGAAGAAAGAGGGAGCGGAGGGAAATAACTGTTTCAGCAAGAAATGTGTCTAATACTTCTAATCGGTGGGTCACCAAGGCTGGGTGTTTGCTGAAGGAAGGCAGTAACAAAATGTAGAGCAGGACAAGGAAGGACAAGACTTGGCTAAAAGCAAATCTGAACGTTTCATGCTGTAAATTTGGAGGAAGGAATGCAGTTCCCTCCCTCCTTCCCTACCACTCACATACACAAAACAACCTGAAGCTTGTAGTTAAGAAAATAAACTGCAGAGAAAGCCCCTGAAGGGCCTTGGCAGCAAGCATTTCTCACTAAATTGGGAATCTGCACACTCATAGTCTGAAATAAATTAAGATGCTGGGGGGTGGGGGGAGAAAGAAAGGAAGGGAGGGGGAGAAGACAGGGGAAAATCAACAGCTCTGGGGTGAAACACAGGTTGATGCTGCCTCATCATTTTTAAACCTAAAATAAAACAAGCAAATTTTCTTTAACTGCAGGTCAAAATAAAAGGGGAAAAAAAATCTTCCCTCATCTGTTCACGGTAATTACTAACAGAAAGCAGCCCCTGCCAGCTGCAGAGTTCATGGATAAATGGAGGGACACATTATTCTCTCTCTCTGGGATCAAAAACCCAAACTTTGTATCTCAATTTGCCTGTGGTATGTCTTTCATATACTCTTGCAAAGTCATTTCACTGAGCTGTTCAGTCGGGACTTTTTCATCAGATGAAAATTGTGATGTTTGCAGGCTTTCAAGTTTATTTTAAGTTTGCTTCTGAATGAGAAACATGACTCCTGCAATTTCCCAAACTTTTACTATGTCATTATAGTGTATTTATTATTGGATCTACCCACTTTCCTTGTTAGCAGCCAGTCACAGCCGAGTGAGTTCATACTCTAACCTATATCCACTGGCTTCTGTGATGCGATAGGTTGTAGAAGTCCTCTGGAGGTACGAATGTAAAACACATGAATATTTGAAAGTGATGAGATTAGCACAAATTCACTGGAATATCCCGACTGTTTACTCTCTAATGATAACGTAAAGCAGTTAGTGATTTTTCTCAATATGTCACTTGCAAGATTCCATGGTATTGCAATCTCAGATTCATGTGCTGTTGTAGAAATGACAATGATAGACCTCCTAGAGCTTAGCATAGCTAGATGAAGAGTAAGGAGTGACAGACTATGCCTGGTATTTGTCATCAGCTGATTTTTAAGGATCCAAGCACTTTAAAAAGAGCAGCCCTGAGGTTTGTCTAAGTTATCATGAAAAGTGAACTTGTAACAAAAATTGGGGGAAATAAAGGTAGCTTAAAAGCCCTTGTGATTAAACAAGCTGATTGCACTGAAGAATCCATCATCTCTAAACATCTCAGCATCCCCAAAGATCAAACAATCCTTCTATCGTAGATAGTAATAAGCAATTAAGAGCCACAAGTAGTGCATGTTTCTGTGTTTGCATGCTTTGTTTCAGACAATACAGTGATGGGGCCGGTATTTTTGTGGTTTGTGGAGCTAAAAGATAAGCCCTGCTCTTTGTGGATTGTTCAGTAAGACCTAGAAGGCATGTGATTTCATCATGATTTGGTGATCACAGGTAAAACTGATGATTTGCAGTATTTGTTGAACCCCTCTGGCATGTGAACATGGAGACCACTGCCTTTTCTGCTGTAGAAATAGTGGAGAATGATTAATGAGAATTATGAGAGTTTTTGAGAAAGCTATGACACCATTTTTCAGACTAAGAGGCAGGGCATGAGAAGAGAGGAATAAACACAGGAGCAGAAATCAGGAGATCTAACTATTATCTGTCTCATAGTTGCTATGTGACCTTGGTCAGGGCCCTGTGTATCGGTTTTCTAGCCATAAAACAGACAGAGTTATCTTCTTTCACTACCTTTCAGGGCATCAGGAGGTTTAATTCATGCCTCCTTGCAAAACGCTTTGAGATCCTGGGGATGAAACGTAAAGTCTTCTTTTTATGATTCAGGGTTTTATTCATTTTAATGTGGGATTTTGTTTGTGACACGTATTAAAGATACGGCACCGTAGCTGGAAAGTTAACCAGTTGTGTGTGATGCTCTGTCCCAGGAAGTCAGCCTGGTGGACTGCAGTATTTCATTGATGCATTTTAATGTATACCTTTTATACCTTCACCACTCTAGAGTGGAAAACTGACATTATCTGTGCTGATCTCCTGCTTTCTCACTGGCTGATTACACAACAGAAGAGGCTAGGCCTAGGGCAGACCTATTTTCTACACCTATTATGCTGTTGCACAGTTGAAGTTCAGTTGTTAGCTGCTTTTAAAAACGACAAATGTGCTCTAATTTTAGAGCATCATAGCAATCATTGTTTTTATTTCAGTAGAGAGGAAAAGTGGAGGAAAAAAACAGCTTGGGACTTAATAAACACCTTAGCCTGCAGCCTTCGACTTTATTCATGAGGTTTTTTATCTTCTCTTCCACTCTCCATGCACTCACTGCATCTTCTTTACTGCACAGTCTTAAATTACCATTGCAAAGGTTATATGTTTATTTACAAAGAGCTGGCTATGAATGGTGATCCTAAAGGCGAGGAGGGTGTCTCATGGCAATAAACATCTCTTGCTCTCTTAAACACCAAGGCCAAATGAATAAGGTGATGTTTAGTGCCTCAGACATATTATGGTTTATGGCTTCATTAACTACCTGACCTGTATTGTGTGCAAATTTCATCAGTGAGATGCATATTTATTCCCTGAGGTGGGCTGGCTGATAATGTTCTTATTCTTAAAGGAACAGTGCAAGTAATTACTTATAATTAGCATTGTGAAAGTAAGGGAATTTTGTGAAGCAAGGTAATTTCACGTACCTGAAATTTCACTTAACGGAAAAAAAGGCAGTGCAATGAATATTTATGCTTGAGTGAAACTGATAATACATGAATATGGCTTCTGTTGACCCTTTGCAGCATATGGGATAGTTTTAGCCATTAAGGAATTGAAAAAAAAAGCAACACACCGCAACCCTTGGCCAAATTCTTGTCTGGTGCAACATAATTTCCCTCACCAGAGCTGAATCTAGCCTTTTAGACCTAGTCTTTTAGAATGTGAAACATAAAGCATTCATATTTCTCCCTTCCTCCTCTCCTCTTCACATCCCTTCCCATTTTCTTCTTTCTCCATGTAGTCCAACTTAGTTATTATTAGGATCTGTGCTTGATTTCCAAAGAGGGTACTGGGGTTATTGCTATCATTTTGTGCCTTTTTTTTTTTTTTTTTTAATTATTATTATAATTGTGCATACAGGCTCTTATGCCAAACTGGTGTTATATTGAAAACTTTTGAATTTTTAGTCCAGTGTCTTACTGAAGACCAGCTTTCCTGGAACATCAAGCATGTCATGGGCTGGTTTCATATAGGGATGCTGTGATGAGGATTCCACTGTTGTAAAGGGGGTTTAATACTGATGAAACCACTGCAGCTAATGCAAAATTATTTCCACGGTTTGGAAGTGAGTTCACTGCCTTCTGTGCACACACCTTCCGTTATGAAAGATAATCCATGACCACCGGAGTGTTTATTGTAGGATTCATAAAAAAGGATTCATCTGTCTTTAACATAATGGACGTGTTTCTTATAGCCTTGAGGGAGGGTTCTGGTGTTTGCAATGATCAGCTTCCAATTTACTAGTAGGGCAAAGGTAGCTTAAGTGTATGTGGCCCTTCCACCCCAGGATCAGTCAAAACAGCATGCACTGTCTGTCCTGTAACATGAGCACAGCTCTCCAGCCCTTACATTTCCATTAGGGCTGAGCCTATTCCTCTGGTTGTTCCAAGTACTTATATTTCTAATTCTATCAGACGAGGAAAAAAAGATGCTGGAAACTAGTATATTTATATTCGTATACTTAAAGGACAAGCTAGTAGCTGACTGTAAGAGAAAGCACTAAGAAGTCGTGTAGAAAGATCTTTCTGAGAGTTGCAATTAGAGTTTAACCATAAGTATATGATGTATTTTGCCATGTGCACTAACTTAACCAGAGAATGTCATGGAGCTAATTCTGAGCAATTGGATGTCTGTGGTCTAACCACTGGCAATAGCTGCAATGCATGATGAATGGCCTATGGTCAAAGAACATATCCTGAACACGGAGAAGCACAGTTTAAGCTGTTGTTCCTCCATGGTAATGTTGTTCTGTGGCACAAGAAAGTTTTCTTATCCTGTGAATGTTTGCTTTTCAGCTACTGTAAAAACAAAACTTTAGCAAATAACTGGAAACAAACAAACAAACAAACAAACAAACAAACAAAAAAAAAAAAAGGAAGAGAGGGAGGAGAGGGAGGGAAAGAAAGGAAGGAAGGAAAAGAGGGAAAAGAGGGGGGGAGGGAGAAAAGCAAGTAATCCTTCTCAAGTGCCACCTTCCAGACCAAGGGGGGACCCACCTCTTCTCCTGCAGGGTCAGAGCTAACTTAGTAGCAAAGCCAGGACATTCACTTCTTGTGCTCCAGTGAATAGATGTTCATGTTTGACATTCCTTGACAGTTTTCCAGGGTTCCAAGCTCTGTACTCATGTAGGAGATTTTTTATTTGGTCATTAGATTTGAGCACCATTAGCTCACCATAGTCGTTTGCAACAGCCAAACTGGCTCAGTCCCTTGTAGGAGTCTAAGTATGATTATTGACCAATGAGCAGGTAATCAAGGAAAACAAAATGAGAAAGGGAGGCCCACACATGGAAATCTTACTTGTATTTCTTGGAACCAAAAGCATCTGCAAACATCATTATATCAGTGTCTATCCGTCTTCAACCGCTATTGCTTCATCACTCCTTTCTTTCTAGGCAAAGGACTTTAACAGATAAATATCTCCTTGATGATAGTCCTGGCTCTAGAGAACAAAGAAATACCCCTGATCTTGCTGGTATATGTGGAACCATTTTTTTTTTCCCGAACTTTATGATGTCCCTTTGGGAAACATTCTGTACTTTTGCTGGTGTTACCTTAACTTTATCTTTGTTTAGCTTTCATTCAATTGCTTCATGCCATTGAATAATAATAAAAGAAAACCTAACTAGGTCAGCTCTAGGATGTGTAATAGTTATAGAAATAATTCAGAACACTACCATATCCTTTATAGTTGGGAATTCATCTTTTTTTTTTTTTCTTTTTTTCCATTTTATTAGAAAATAAGAAGACATACAACAACAAAGAGTCATGCAGAGGACAAAATTGCTCCTTGCTTAGAAAGAAAGTGATGGCATTTTCTCAGAGTTAACATATACAAAAAGCAGAAAAAAAAAAAAAAAGTAGAAATACAAGCAGATTTTATTTTCCCACAATTATTTTTTAATCAGTAGAAAAATAATGTTTGTAGTTCCTTACCAGCTTTGATCAATCTGATTTAATGGTTTGTCAGTTAATAAAAGTGGGCTAGGCATGAGACTTTGGCAAAATAAATAAATCAGATGTCAGGACTGTGATAGAAAAAGACACCAAAGAAAAAAAAAAAGAGGCACAAAGTTTGAAATCACATTATGATAAAAAATAACACCAATGGGAGGAATCTGTTTTCCAAAGACTGATTTGTGATATGGGGAGAATCCACAGGATGTGTACCTCAGCTGGTTTAAATTGTCATCCATAGAGGATCTGATGCACTCAGTCTATTGGCCTGGGGATAATTCTCAAAGTTGTGGCTCACACTGCCTTTGTCAAAGGGAACAAATTTGTAGAAGATCGTTTTTCAGGCAGCGTTCACAAATAACGTTTTCCCCACAACTTAGTGTCATGCTGCCTTGTGTGTTTCATATTATTTACCAGGTAGCCTGTCTCTTCAGTTAGTGCGGTGAGACATGGCAGACAGCAGGACTATGCCATGTGGGTATTTGAAGGAAGAGGTACACAGGGGATTGTCTTGCAAGCTCTGGAAAAAGAAAGTGACTTTCCTGAATTTGCTACAGGAAGTCATCTAGGACAAATGTCCCAGTTTTTCATCGAGTTCCCTACTGGTTCATAAGTATACAGAGATGTACACAGTAGAAGGAAAAGTACTTAGATATACTTCTGGATCTAAGTAATGCAATGACAGTGGAGGTGATTGGAAGTTTGTCAGAAAATCCTCTTCTGTTCAACATATCTTTTTCTCTGAGATGCCAAACTATGCAAAGAAAAGGACTGATGAAACTGGTAAACAATTCTACTTCAACACTTTCTCAAAATTCTTCCATTGCTTGGACCAAAATCTGTTGTTTTGTTTGCAATGTAAGCTAAGAGGAACTTCTGTGAAAGAAAATAGAGTTAGAGAAGAAATGCAACTGTTTGGAAAGAAAATGCTTCAAGCAGTCTAATCCTCTTTGGTGCACGTGTAGAATTTTGGTGTCTAAAATATTGGATTTTTTTTTTCTTTCTTTTCATCTTGATCTGAGATAGGAACATTTTTTTTTTTTTTTTTAAATGTCAAATATACACATGGGAGGGGAAAAACATTTCCTGTCTTGATCTAAATTGTGAGTTATGTGTACGGAAATGTTGTGGGTACTTCTGTGGATTCTCTCTCCATTATAGCTGTGTGCATGATTTCTACATGACATCACAGGCTGGACACAGCATAGGCTAAGCCAGTCCCAGGAAAGAAAGTCCTACTGGATCATCTGAAGATTTTATAATATGCTAAAATACCCCCAGAGGGCTGATGACACTTGGGAAAATTCGTTTCTACTTTGGAACAAATATTTCAAATTTAAACTACCAGAAAATGAACTGGGGATTGCAGCCATCCAAGTTAGGCTTCTCTCCAGTAACCAGGAGTTTGGATGAAGGGCTTTCAAATAAGGCCTCTCTTCCTTGCCAGTCATAGATTTTGTCTTGACTAAGATCTGAAGGTATTGTTGGAACATGCAAGCTCACACTTTTTGATTAAAAGCTTTGAGGTGAAGCCTTAGTTCCATTTAAAGTTAATGGCAAAATTCTCACTGACTTCTGGAACCGGGATGCAATGTCTTTGTGTGAAGAAAAGCATGCTTCTTACTTGTCCTCGCAAGATAGACTTTTAAATCAAGACTGTGCTTTACTGAATACATCAGCAGCCACTCTAATGTGTATTTTTAAAATTTCAGCTCCATTCAAGGCATTCTGGTCACATCCCTTCTCCAACCTTCTACTCTAACACACAAGTACACAAATAAAAAAAAATAAAACAGTCAAACATTCTGCAATGTGACTGAGAAGTCTTGTAAATGATGGTTTATTGCAATCAGGCCCTATATTACCACTGACATCCAGAAAGCCAGTAAAACCAGTACAGAAAGTGGACTAAAAGAGTGCTTCTACCCTGAAGAACAGGAAGCCATGATGGCATCCACGTGAATAAAGAGACCAAAACCAAATACAGGTTTCTACTTCAGAAAGTAAAGAAACATCCGAGATTGTATCACATCCATAACTCAGACAGGAGGTAATCAAAAGCATGGCAGAGAATATTTGAAACTACTTACTGACATACATAAGCCCTTTTTCAGGAAGGAGATCTGGATAATGCTCTATGTGGTATTTCTGTGTAACATTTCTAGAATATTAAAGTGATCACCTTGCACAATAAAGCTTTTAAAAAAGAACAGCTGCAGAGCAAATAATGACATATATTTAAAATAAAAAGAAATACAAAATGCGGCTGAGCAAAATCTGAAACTAAACTGGGAGCAGTGAGACTCTCCCTTCCCTCCTTCTCTTCCGACTAGGACCTGTATTTGAAGAAGGAAAGCTAACAGTTTAAATCTTTCTGGTGCTAATAGTGGCAGACCAGTGTTATTTTATGTGGTGCTCACTTTCCTGCTCACTCTCACCCAACATAACTGGGTGGGAGTGAGCAGGAGGCCAGCTGAGCAGGCAGCAGCGTGGGATGGCTGCTGCCAAGGTGCAGTGGAGGCACAGGGATTTTGGTGCAGCCCGTGGCCACATCTGACCAAATATCCATGCTAGTCAAGGATAAGTCATCTCCTGCAGATACTGTTTAGCAGTGTCCAGAGAGGGAATGTGAACCGTACCACAGGCAGGGAAATCCCCTCTTCAAATCAAAGGCTGGTGTGATGCCAAAAATGTCTTTGAGATTTTATAAAGGTGAAGGGAATCAAACAAAAATAAACAATATCTAGGGAGCGTTACGCATCCCCCTGCCTGCGGTCTCCAGATGCCGGCGGGCCTGAGTCACACATGCTGAGGTGGATCCACTGGAAAGCCGAAGCAACGTCTCAGCAGAGCTGAAAGGTGTCTGGGTTTGGTTTTTGTGATTCCTGCAGCTAATTTAGAATGAGACAGTCCCTCCTCGGTAGACGGGGTGACACAGTCCAGAACCGAAACATTTTTCTGCAGATGAACTCTGCAGGTCTGCAGTGCATCATATGGCAGAAGGAGAGGTAAGATGTTACAGGCAAAAATCAAACACCACATGGGGCTGAGCGGAAGGAGAAGGAGCTGTCTTGCGAGTGCTGAGAAACACTGACAGCTCACACTGCTGGGCAAAGCTGCCCCATCCGACAGCACCTGGACCTTAGCTGTCTAGTGTGGCTCATCCAAACTTTCCCTGGAAACCCTCTTTTCCTTCCTCTCATTCAACAGGAGTGTTTTTTGAACTGAGCAAGGCTCACGTTTGCATCTCCAAATAAATAAACAAAGAAAGCAAGGGTGATGCTCTGCTCGGCAACCCTGCACTGCCATCAGGACTGGGCTCTTCCCTGGGCTGGCTGGGGAGCGCCCCTCAGCCCCTCCAGCCCTATCCCCTTCACTTTTTGTTGCTGTTCCCAGAGAGAAAAGTGAATTTTGGAGAGTGTCAGAATAGTGTAAATGCTGATATATATGCCACAGTTGTTTGAGGGCCTTTTGAGAGACAGACTCCTCCCCTCTCCTCTGTTCCCTTCAAGTTGGGAATGATTCATCAGCTGGCCTTTAGCAAGAAAAGAGCCCTGCCCTGGGTCTAGGGCCTTTGACCCGGGTGAAGAGAGGGGTCAGACTGGGAGCAACTGTGCAAGCGCCGCTCGGCAGCTACGGGTCTCGGGGACACAAGGGAGAGGGGACTGAAAGAATGGAGTGGGACGGTGGGAAAAAGTGGGAATTTATAAAAGTTAAGAGTATATTTCTAAGAGTCTCAGCGGATCAGCTGACAACTGGGGTCAGGGGTCGTATTTATGCTTGATTCCCTGGGCATGTTACAGTAACATCTGCTTGTTAAGGGTCTGTGGGGACCAAATGTTCCTGACCTTTGCCTATGGAAAGGGACAAACTGGGAGATTAGGGGTGTTCATATTAACGTTTGTGTTTGACTTGAAGGTTTCCCCTTATCTGAGCCTGGTTTGTCAGTTTTGCTGAAATTCTTTTATGCTCTACCCAAATAAACAGGTCAACCATGCCGACGGTCTGGCCAGGATTTGAGGTCATGAGGTGTTTGACGTCACTTGACTCCTAGCAAGGAGAATGGGAAGGGTGGAAACTGCTGCTCTGGGAGGTGAGGCTCAGTCCACCCCCTGGCTTGAGCCCACCATCAGTCATAAGGATTCCTGGTCCCTGTCTGCATCTATATTTAGTAAAGAAAGAGCTAATGCCAAGATGTAACCAGAAGCTTACAAAAAGGGTAGGACCTCACAAGCTTCTGTGGTAGATTTTGTGACTACTGGCTATATCAGAAAACTCCACATATGGAAATTCCTTTTTCTACACAGTAAGAGTTAATGTCCCCACACAGCTGTATTTGAAATTCATTTTGAGAAGCCATACCTAGAAATGACATCATTTTATGAACTATAATCCCAGAACCTTTCGCTATTCCTACTGGCTAGAAGGAGCTTGTGTAACAGGGCACAGTTTTGCTGAAAGAATGAAGAAATGGTTGTGGATCTTTTTCTGAGTCCCAGAAGCTTTGACAAGATAGAAGGCTTTGTTCTCATGTTGATCTCACTAGACAACAACTCACTGGCTTTTTCAATTAATTAGAAAGTTCCTTTTAATACCTGACTTTAGTACTGATGCTCAGCTGATGACTGAGTATCTATGAACATACAACAAGAAGGTGCTCTTCTGGACCTGGAAAAATAGGACTGCTGATTTGTAGCTTGTTTACAGACACTGTTTGTGACACTTGTGGTATTCCACTTCTGTCCATAGTTAGTCACAGCTGAAACCCCAGGACCGTGTAAAGTTCTATTTTGGCTAAAAATAGCTTCAATGCTGGAAACTTTTTGTTTTTAGGTGTGTATTTTGGTTATTTTTATACAGCAGCAGCTACAAACTATCTCACATTGTACTATCACTTGTGTTGCCCTGTTCTTGGGTCCAAAGTCAACAGCAGCTAAATTTGTATTGTGCAATCTAGTTTTTAACCGTATAAAAGACCAAGAATGACTAGAACAAAGGAGAGAACCTGGCTGAGGCCCAGGACCTGGAGAAGAACTGAAGCAAACTGGATCTGGGGATCTTGGGTGGTTTAAAGTTGGGGTCTCAGAGTGAGGAGGCTGGTGAAGGAGAGGAATGTACACCATTCAAATCCACCTTTGTGATTATAAATAATAAAAAATTTCATTCGGAAGTGCATTCTACCAAACTTCACAATAAACCTCCTAGCCGGTCATTGAAATTCTCTTAATCAGGGTCAGAACCCACAAGCTGGGGTCTGCCCTGTGAGTTCAGTGGGAAAAATATTCCTCTTTCCAAATAGTTTTTTTTCCTCTTTCCTTTTCTCTTTCAGTTGGAAGGGACCCCCACATAAACATGCAGAGCAATTTTCCAGTACATTAACCCGGGAGGGGGGAATCCTTACTAGCAACACAACGGGTAGCCGAAAAAAAAAAAAATGGAGCAACCGGGTGAGCTGAAGATGGATGAGCCTGGGATATAAGACAGGGTAGTTTTTCCACTGTCCTGCCCTATACACCTAGGACAAAGGCTTCATTGAGTGAGATGCTTGACATCAGCCTCATAAACTAGTAGTTGGGCACAAAAGGTCTGACACTTGAAAGTACCAGTCCCTGCCCTTTTTGCATTGCAGCTGCACAGAGGGGCTGGGTCTAACAGTTGTGTCCCTTTGTCGTCCCGTAGGACAAGAGGTGAAGATAAATAGTGTTGACTTTAATGCAGTCACACAATTTTGCGTTTTCCCAAAAGACAACATTTCCTCCCAGGCCTTACTTTATTACCTCAGGCAGCTAGAACCATCTTCCCTCTCTTGGGGGTGGGGATGGACTAGAGGTAGTAGAGGGCAAAGGGAGGAGAGGTGAAACCCAAGCCCTGGTACCTCTTGCCCAGCAATGAGATGGGCTGTGGTTTTCTCCAGCTTTGTTATGGTGGCTTTCTTTTCTTTTTTCATGGGAAAGCTGGAAATGGCCTGAAAAGCTTGGAAAAAAAAAAAAAAAAAAAAAAAAAAGACAAATTTACAGATTTCTATGATGTATAAAAGCATCAACTATTAAAAAAATGCTCCCACAACATCTATACCAGGAAGAAATATTGAATTTTCTGTGGCATTCCTCTGCTGCTTCTGGGAAGCAGAAAAGCTTCCCAGAATGTGTTGGCATCCAATTCCCTTACAAAATGGTCACCCAGGAATTCCTTCAACGTCCTTTAACCAGAAAAATGGGTATTTCACCAGGAAAAGTTGACAGAATCAAAGTGTTTACTGGACACAGCATGGAAATAGTAGCATCTTTACCAATGCAGACAGTGAGGGAGGAAATTCATCAATGATGGGCTTCCGATCACATCTGAACTTGGTGGGACATAGCCAAGTTCAACTGTCTAGAAAATGGTCTGCCTGGCATTGTGCTCACTGGCTGAAGAGTGGCTTTTTGGATGCATCCATTTCATCTTGTGTAGGGACTCAGCAGATGATGAGGAGAATACTGGGAGTAATTCATACTTGTCCAGCTTGACCCTTCTTATTCCTTCTCCGCAGTGGACTTGTGGTAATGACACCACAGAGGATGAATAAGCTAATTAAAAATGTATTAAGGGGAATTCTATAGTTGTAAGAAAAATAATGTTAGACCTGGGACATGAGGGCTGGGGAGAAACAAAATAATCTAGCCTATGATCTATGCAGCTGTGGCTAGATTGCTTCTAGTATTCAACTGAGGCTGCTCAAAGCTGGACTAGCTATCTCTTCCATGCACAAGTGTCAAAAGCACAGGAACACCTGTGGCTGCTTTTTCGTACAGAAGTATGCTGGAGGAAGGCTTCATGGAAAAGATCCTGCCTGACAATGATTGCTTCCATTTCCCAAGTTAACAATATTGCTAGTTTTTCAGGCCTTGTAGTCTAGTCAAGTTTGTTTCTTGGCTTCTCATTGACCTGTGATCTTGGAAAGACTTGAAAGGAAGTTATATGCTTAAATAGTGTAGTTTGTATCTATTTGATAAGTTGTCGGCAAATCTATGAGAATAAAGACAGGCAAGTTCTCAGGCTGTTTTCAGTCCTATCAGCCCTTAGGACTTGGCAACTAAATAGAAGATTAAAATTTATGTATCTGAAAAATAAATTCAGTTCTGTGAGATACCAGGGACAGGCAAAAAAAGATTATTTTTTTCTTCAGCATTGTCTTCTGCAAATGGTATAACTGTCTACCCCATCACTATGTTATGCATTTCAATAGAAAGAAAAAAATTGCCCAGTGGATTTGACAGCTGTCTGGCAGCAAGAAAAGTCCTGGGCAAAACTACTAACTCCAGGGAGTCAATGACAAAGTCCAATTGACTGTGCTGGGACAGAACCTGTCCCCTGGGAACAGTCCTGGCCAATTTGGCCAGGAACTAATTTCTTGCTTTCCCAAGTCACCCCAGCAAACACTGCCCACTTATTTCTATGCCTGCATTTTTAAGTGACCCTCCTCAGCACTGAGTGACCTAATTTCTAGGGCACTGAACATCATCCAAAGTAAAAGGCTGCTGAGAATGCTCCTTGCTCACTTATGTTTCCAGAAATCAACTGATATTTATTTATGTGTCAGCAAAATCAAATCAGGCTATGAAGTCCAATTTTCAAAGTTGTTTGAAGCCATCTGAAATTAGGTACTAAAGCAGCTTAACAAACTATTTGTTACCTATCAGCATCTTTATATGAGTAAGTGTCTTTAAAAATCGGACTCCATCTTCTTATACTTACTATATATATTTTTTTTCTTTCCAAGGTGCCCATACACCCATGACCTCACTGAAAGGAGAGGCACTAAAATTGTATGGCAGGTCCTAAATGTGCAGAGAGACATCTCAGTGTATGTAAATGCATGCCTCAGCTCTGGAAAGAGATCAAGTCTTTCACTTGGGCTGAGGGCCAAATAGGTGCTGGAATTAGAGCAGTGTAAAGATTATGTTGGTGGGCGGGGAGGTGGGGGGGGAGGCAATGAGTTGTTTAGGAGGTGGTGGTGTACACAGAGATGTTACACTCGGTGCAGGGGTACACAGTTCCCCCATACAGACCACGGCAGAGTCAGCCCTTGGAAAGGACCACCTCTCAGTATGACGGGATTATCTGATCTGCACAGTAGTGTATACAGAAAGCTGGAGATAGGATCTTCCTTTCATCCTCACCTAACTCATCTCTGCAACCCCTGTGGAGATGTGCTGCCTAATGTGCAGAGAGCTTCTGTGCTCAAAATCATAGCAAGGATAAGAAGGGTTTGCTCTGCTCCACTCCGCTTCTCTAGAGGCTCCCCAAATACTGACTATTATTGTAGCTTTTTCCCTTTTTTTTTTTTTTTTTTTTTTTTTTTTAACAGTTTAAGAAATGTTCAGTAGCAAAATAGAAGAACTTGGGCAGAGGCCTTCTTCAAGGAGGGTAAAATGGTCCCAAGCAGCCAAAACAAGAGTCCTTGCTCACAGAGGTGTCTTTGTGCAGTATAAAACTAGCAGAGCTGGGTCTGTGCCATGTTTTCCTTGCCCTATAAAGAGTGGAAGGCTGAGAGCATGGCTGAAAAAGGCTCAGGACATTCTCACAGTCAGGGCTGGCAGAACTCGTTGGAAGGCTGTTCCAGCTGGCTTGTATCAGAGCATCCCCAGGGGTGTGACAGATTCCCCCAAGAATGAACAAGCAGACTGAGGAACATGAAGATGCGTCTCCTTTCTCCCACCCCCTGCTCTGATCCCAAACCCAGGTCAAAACTAGCTCATTTCAGCCCAAAAAATAGTCCTTTGATTCCCTTTCCAGAGCCAGTCTTTCTCTAGTAGTTATTTAAAATACTGCAAGTTTCTGCCATCAAGATTTTCCTTCTAGGTGCCTGGGGAAAATCATTGATACTGAGCTTAAATAGGCATCCTCCTCTATGTGATTCTTTTCTCTAAACAAATTAGCATATGTTGGAAAACTGTCTTGGAAATGAGACAAACAATGACTCGATCTGAACTGTTTATGTTGGCTGAACATTATGACACTGGGAAAGTCCAATGCTGGTCAATATTCTTTTTCTTGGGAATTGACAGTAATAGCTTACTCAGAAGAAATGCAGCATCTTGCACACTACCGATACCAAGGCTGGAATTGCTGGCAGAGTCTTCTGTTATTTTAAGGATGCTTTACTGTAATTTTTCATTTTGAGGAGTTGCTTGATTGCATTATTTCCAGTATATGCTTTATTCCAAAGAAGCGGCTAGGATTCTTACCAGTACACAGCTGTCTTGGCACTGTGAACTCTTTTCCTGAATTGTTGCCTTGTAAAAACTCCCATTGATTTTGAAGTTCTCTGACTTACATTTAAGTCTTAACTGTCTGAGGTCCAACATACCTAACCAATTTTCTTTTACTTCATATTATATGCTCAGCTATCAAACAGAATTGACTATACTGGTTGTAATACCGTGACATATGGGGAGAATGCTGTGTGTAGGATAGTTGAGATTGTCCTGTCCTTCCACTGCAGGCAGATACCCACCACATGTGAGAGCTTTCTTAGAGCTGACATCTGCAGCACACAGACAAGGACAGAAAATATTTTGGAAAAAAAAATGCAAATGACTTCTGATGAGTGTTTTGAATGATGAAATGTTTTGACTATCTCATAAAATGGATGCAAAAGAAAAGACAAAAACAGTTAATGAAAATTATGTAATTTTATTTTTTCATCTGCCTTACCCATAACAAAGTACTCTTGAAGCTTTCATGTAGGATTATTATTATTATTATTATTATTATTATTATTATTATTATTTTTAATTTGCAGATTTCAAGATGTTTCAAAGAAATGTGATAACATTTGTATCCCCATTTTACAGATGGTTTGACTGAGGCACAGGGGAAGTGAGACAAAAATACTCCTTGCATCTGTCTTATACAAACTCTGTAGTCTAACAAAATCTGACACCAGTAAGACCAGCGCTGACTGGTCTTAAGTCTGCCTCGTAACACCCAAGACATATAAGCTGTTAGGTTCCTCTTCTTTTAGTTCATTCTCCACAGCACTGAAAGTGAGTTAAATTAATCTACTGGAGTGGTGGACTGTTGTTTTCTGAGACATTTTCATTCAGATCTTGTAAATATTGGACTTTACATTTGTTTCTCTGAAGGACCTCCACAGGAAAAAAAGGAGCAGAAAAAATGTTTATATTCTTCAACCAATGAGCTGAGATGATAATATGTATTGACTTGAATGGTCTTGAATGATTTCAGGAGAACTAATCTGTGCTTAGATGCATATTTAAATACATAGCTAAATCAAGATACTATTAAGTTCCTGTGTCAATAAAAAGAGCATCTCCAACTTAAAGTATATTTTTAACAGAACTACACAGAGAATAAAGTTTTGTTAAAGCTACCTTTCCTGTTGAAGCTAGGAAGAAAAAATATCATAATTTTATAGGCTTGTGAAAAATAAAAAATCTTTATTTGAAACCTGATTTTTTTCTAAGTAGATAAAAAATAACAGTCATCTTTAAGGAAAACTTATTGGATCAAAAAGAGTTAAAAAAAAATAAAAAAGAAAGAAAGAATAAAATGTCTGGAGCCATATTGATCCTTAAGAAAAAGTTGGATTGGACCGTAGCTCAATTTAAAAGCTGCCAGCACCTGAAGAAAATACATTTTCATCCTGAAAGCTTGTGTGTATTATTTCTAACCGATTTGTTAGTCCAATAAAAGGTTGCACTTTAACTATCTTGACTCACTTGAGAATAATTGGCATTTCTTTCATTTTATGGCATCATTTAAGTTTTAAAATGGATTATTTGCTTGCATATTCCTGCCTTTTGCTGCTGCTGATAGATGAGTTCCCACTCAGCGGGAACTCTCCAATTTCTCTTTTTGAGCTATATACTGTGCAGCTACTGTGAAATCTTCTATTAGGCTGAAATCCAGCCTGGTGCAATGGGCTGGATGAAGTGTCTTGCCATGACTCCTGCCCTGTAGCAAGGTGTTCAAGAGAGCTGAAACGCTGGGTTACAGGTCAAAGACAAGGTTGTGTTCCCCAGGGAATTAAAACAAACCAAAGTAGGAAGGATGCACAATGATGCAGGGAGAAGTATGTTGCTGCAGCACCAAATGTAAAAAAAAAAAAAAAATGTTCTCTCTATGTATGTGTATTGTGACCCACTGACCACTGATATCAATGGATTAACCCTTCTGGGACTTCAATATCCTCTGGATTAGCCTTGTGGAGCATCAGTGACTGCTATTGCTGTCTGTACTCCAGGGGAATAGCTGTGAACAGGCTGTCTCATGGCCTTGTGAATCCGTGGCTAAGGGATATAAATTCCATCTTCCTCTTACTGAGTGTGGAGTTGTTTTTTATGTGAAAAAAGTGGGGATTTTGCCCTCGGTGAATTCTTGCTTGCTGCACACAAAATGTCCTGTATGAGGGAATTCACTCTATCAAAAGAGAGCCATTTTCATCCTGATTTGTGTCTGAAACATGAAAACAACATAACAGCTGCATGCTGCATTGAATAAAGAACATACACATGCATTTAAATCACTTATATCTTACTTTTTTATGATGCAATTGTGAATTATGTTCTTTTTGCATCTGTAATTAGAGGGCAGAACAGATGGTGAAGGCTTCGTTTAAAGTGATGTGTCCATTAAAATAACCTATGCTGCCAAATGATTGTTCACTATAACAGAGTATTCATTCACTAGAGCAGGCATTTTGCTCTGTTGAAATACATTCAGAAGGTCTCTGGACTTTACAAAATCCTTGTTAATTTTAGAGCTTCCCTATAAAAAGACTGACTGTACAGGCTTAGCACTAAACCCCCAAAGCATATGTTTTACTGTATCTTTATAATTTTAAGATGACCTTGTTTATAATGAAAGAATGTCTCTAAATAAAGGAAAATGAAAAGAAAAAATAGAAAAAGAAAGAAAAGGGCCATGTATTAATTTACCTTAAAAGCAATTATTTTGTGGTTTTTAATTAATTTCCAGGGTCTTTGAGACATTCTATCCAATCTGGAGGAGAGAGTAGCATGTTCTTAGGGAAGGGTCTGTTCTGGTGCTCAGTGTAGCAGCGATGAAAGTCTGTGGCTCTAGAAATGTTTACACTAATTAGAGAATTCACATACAATGGTTACATGAAAACTAGTATTTCTGAGTCTGATGAAGTGGGAAAACCCTGAATATGTCCCTTTCTCTTCCTATCCCACTTCTTGGGATATCACTATCAAGACAATTATTCCACATTAAGCGAGCGGAAAAACAAAGAAATTGCTTTTGTTCTGTTTTCTTCTGGGTGAGGAAACAGATACAGAAATGGGGCTCTCACTCTTAAAAAATTTGCCTTAAGGAATAAAACCTTTGAATATTGAGGTGAAGCCAACTTTGGCCAGTTGCGATTGGAGTGTATTGCCAAAGTCAGCTGGGAAACCTATGAAAACTCAGTCATCAGTCTTAATCCAAGTTCTTAGTCCAGATGTATTTTAATAATATAATTTGGTTTTATGTGTGCATGTGTGTGTTCTCAACAGGGAGGTCAATGACTAAGTGGAAAATGAGAAGTATTTTTAATAGATATTCCTCCAATACAGCATAACACTATAATGAGACAATAGCAATGACAAGGTATGTGGAGTGCTGCTAATTTCAGCTGTGGTATGGAGAATGTTCATCAGGATTGTCCCACAGCCCACTGGAACATGCCCATGGTGTGTGGATGCAACATAAACTCAAAAGTCCAGATTAAGCTTGTTTAGCTTAATTTATTGTGGAGATAAAAAGTCAACATCCTTGGTGCATCAAGTGAATAAAATAAATCTGTGAAATAAAGAAGGCTATTTCCATTCAAAATGCGAAGACAGCTGAATTCTTTGCATGTTGACATGTGATTTTCTTTTATGGACAACAGGCAAATGATTCGCACGTTAAACCATCCCATGGCATTGTGTGACAGCAAGACTTCCTTGGGCACATAAGCTAGAATTTATAAAATTGTGTGGTTTAGGTAAGTCAGAAGAAGCACAACTCTGCAATACATTCATTACTGGCATGAAGCATATGTCCCTAATGTAGTGAGCAACTAACAGATGAACAGATTACATCACAGGCTGAGAAGAAAATAAAATGTGGTGGCTAAACACGACCTTTTTAATTGACGTTTGCACTGTATTCTATCTAAATATATTTTTGAGGGGAGGGGACTCTGTCAGCACTTGAGTAGATTCACATGCTGCCTATTTGTGCTCTCTAGGCTGCAAACCAGCTCTTCAGTGATCAAGCAGATTTCAGAGTGGATCTATTATTCAGAGCAGGATTTGGATATACTCTTTTTTTCAACATGCCTATGACTATTGTCTGTCCATACCTGCTATTGATCATCATTTCCCAATTATTGCAACATGAGAAGCACACATGGTTTCCAGACTGCACTTCTGATCTCTTCCAGTCCACAGCTGTTTGCTTAATGAAGGCTTGTGGTTTGTTTCCATTTCCCTGGAATTATAAAAAAAAAAAAAGAGAGAGAAGAGGAAAAGGGGGAGGGAGGCCACAGATCAGAAAAGAATTTGCTAATTTAAATTTTGATTATGGCACTGTTTAAAGCCCAAGTAGTCTCCAAGATTGTGCCCATGCATATGAGTTTCATTCCCTTAAGGTCAAAAGAAGCTTTATGAGGCTGATCACCCCAGAACTTGTAAGAGTGTGTATATGGGAGATGAGACCTTCAGCACTGTTAAATAAGCCTGTATGAGGAGGTGGTGAGTGACATGCTTTTACGGAGGATGGTTTTCAGGTCTAGAAGAAACCTTTCTGGAATAAACATGTCCCAGTTAATGGTATTAAAACAGGGCAAAAGCAACATCAGTGCAAAAATGCCAGCAGACTGAGACATTCTGCTGGGGCAGCAAGCAAACAATGGGTGCCAACTGTCTAAGGCACTGTGTTAAGACAACACTAACCCTTAATGGTAACTGTGAAATGATGCATGATGTTTGCCAACAGAAAGGAAAATGCAAATTGACTCTTTTTGCTTACATTTAAGTGCCTATCGAAGTCTGTAGGTAGATCTACAGGTATGCTCATCTGTCAGACTAGAGGAATTAATTTTATTCTCATAAATGTTATATATATATATTGTGTATGTGCGTGTATGTTTGTGCTTTATTTTTCTCCCCCTCCATCCCCCCTCCCAGCTTTGTCTTCTCCCCCCCTCCCCTTCATTCCTTGTATTGTTCTGTAGCACAGACAGAGTTTTTAAGTCTGGTCTCTTCATGTTCCCTTGTCGACACACCTCTGAGCCAGGCTGAGGGACAAAACACGTCTCTGAGCTGAAGCCTTTCAGAAATGATATACAGGAATTAGTGCTGATATGTGCTGATGTGGAGCTCTACTTTTGTTTCTTGAATGGCTGGGGAAACTGATCCAGGCCAAACTTTGGAAATCTTTGACAGCAATCTGATGCAAAGTGATTTCTAGCTTTCTATCACCTTTGACACAAGAACACTGGCATAATTTTTGTACTACTGTGGTCCTTGCCAGGGGCAGTTCATCAGATATCAGGGATTAGGGACAAGTGAGCTAGTTCAGCTGGAATTCCTGCCCAGCTCCCCTTTCACCCCTGTGGCCTATTCTGTGATATGTACTAAATCTGAACCATATACATTACTTTCTACTATCACCATCCTGTGTAACTCCTCTTTAATCTCTTGCTGCCATTGAATGGTGTGGAGCCAGTACTTCTAAATTTCATGACGCCATTGAATTCCATGGGGGCAATTTGGGCTCTATTGAAGCTAACAGCAAAACTCTCATGGGTGGTCAGGTTTTTACCCAGTGCCTTAACTTCCAATATTCTCAGTAGGAGAAAGCCTGATTTCAAACTAGTTAGGATTTTTGTCAAAGTAATTCTGGGGAGTAAAAATGCAACTTGAAAAAGAAAATAAATCACTATTTTAGAGCAGAACATCAATTTGAATGACGTTGGATTTTGTAATACAATGAAATGAAGTAATTCAGTAATGTTGAAATATCATATGTCTATACAGAAGGATAGATTAAGTTTTCATGTCAAGTGGCTTTTATGAAAGAAAAGCCAGTATTTATTGTGCATTTTTTTTCAAGTATAAAAGGTCACTGTGTGAATAACTACTCTGATGTTACACAGATGAAATGTTTTATTTTGACTCATAATAAGCTTATTTTGAAATTTCAGTTTATGTTAAATTTGCTTTGAAATAGGAAAAAGACCATTAACAAAAAATAGTAGCACTTCCTTTGTATGAGAAATCTTCCTGCTCAAATCCACATACCTTTTAGAATTTTTTGGAACAGCTTGGGTTACATGTTCAAGTGGGCATCCTCATTAGCTTGGGAACTCCATGGGAAAATAGCAACTGTTATGGAAAAGATTATTTCTTGGCAGGTTTAACTCAGATCATAATGGTGGGGAAATATTTCCAATATTATAACTCTGCATATTTTCTTATTTCTACCACCACTGTTTCTGTGTACTGCCTTTCAATGAGATATGTCTTAAAGAAGTGATTCATGTACCTGCTGACAGTGAGGAAGATAACCGATAAGCATTGTTTCATAAGCTGTTATGCAGATGCAAAATGTTCACTCCACTGACATAAAAAATCAGATAAAAGGGACTCAAACAAAGTACATCAAACAAAATACATAAATTACCTTTTGTAAAATCCTCTACTCATTTGCAGAATTGAGGAATACAAATTGTTGCTTGTAACAGGAAATAGGTATCTTTAATCAAAAGTTCATTGATCTGCATATCACATTTTTCTTAGATTTTTCTGCTCCAGCTCTAACTTTAGACAATGATGTATCAATTTTTCAATACGTCTCACTATTTCTTGGAAGAGAACATCGAGGCCAGATACTCATCAGAGATTCATCGGTTTAAATTTGAAGTAACTCCATTAACTTCAAGAGGGAATTTAGCCTGTTGCATCTGGCTCACATCTTTCCCTTTCATTCAATTAGTGTTTGGCACAAACATACAGCTACTTAAAAGCTTTCGATCTGGTTGAGAAAAATCCTTATGGCAAAAGACAACAGAAAGAGCAATCCAGTGACCTGCAAGCTTAGGTGACTGAAGCCAGATGTGTTCAGCTGCTTAGCAGTCTTAAAGCCACTTGTTAGGCAAGGCAGCAGCAGAACAGCTTCTAACATTGCAGAAACCTTTTATGTTTCTTTGATGGCAACACTTCAATATGAATCTTAAAACTAAACTTTTTCTAATGTCCCCAGGAGAAATGACCTGGGACAGTCAGTCAATTATGGTACAGCATTTGTTATATGTGTTAGAAAATTGATACAGAAGAGAAGGTTCTTATGAATGCTACTGTTTTAAATTGCAGGATTTTAGGCAAAAGTTTGTTTGGCTTTGGGATACAAAATTAAGCAAGTAAAACGAGTACTTGCACTGGGATAAATTTGAGGAAAATTCAAAATTCTGGTAACCATCAGTGCAATAGGTTAAGAAGGCCTTGGTGGGAAGTGGAGTGGGAATTGAATTAGGAAAAGAATGGAAAAATAAAACAACAACAACAACAACAAAAACCACACTAGAATTATGGTCATTTCTACTATTCCAGATGGACATTCTTAGATAATGAACAGAACAGGACAGGTTCTGTAGAGCACATCCAACACGTTTGCCAATGTGCCTTAACCCTGACCTAGAAAGACCATTTTTATGAGGTAGAGGTTGGCTTGGGTTTCAAGACTGTTATGCAGTCCTTGGTCTTTTTGCTGAGTTTGCCAGATAATGGTATTTTTAGAAGTGGTTCCTCATTGTGTGTGTACTTACAAAATTACAGACACTATTTTGCCTAAGCTTACTGTTGTTATAGACTGGATTCAGATCAGTGACCAAGTGTTAAGGAGCTCTTAGGTCTGTATGCAGTTTTGCAAGTCATCCAGCTCCACCAGAACAGGCTGCAGTCTTGAGAAAAGTTGTGACTTTAACATTAAAACTGGCTGGGATGAGGAAGAGTGATGCACTTTATAATGGGCCCTCTTTTCACAACACATGCACCAAACAAAAACAAAAATACAAAACTCAGCACGTTATAAATGACATAGGAAATGAAAACTCCCAACCACTGTTCAAGGGAAATAGAGAAAAGACAGAGATAAGCAATCATTATAGTGCAGTCTTTTTCTGCTTAATAATATTCAGTGCGGGCAAAAGTAGAAGTATCCACATACTCAGACAAGGAAAAATGTTTTTCATTCTCTTTAAATTCAATCTTTCATCCTTTTCTTCTTACTTATTTGACTTGTGAGATGCTATGTTCATTCAGGAGCTAAGCTCCCATGGGGCTTGATTGGAATTAGCCTGGGATGTAGGAAGCTGGAAATTCTGAGCAAGGCAAACCTTTGCATCAACCCCTCTGAAACTAAATTAAGTAGTTAGCTCATCTCTGCTCACAGTGTCTTACCCTGCAATAGAACAAAGGGCCAAATTTAACCCTGCTGTAAGAGGTCAAAACAGTTAAGAATTAAACCAATAGGAAATTTTCTCTTTATTTGACTAACAAGAGAAAGCCTTCTGTATAAACATGCATCCTCCTCCTCTTCCTAATCTCTTAAACATCCGGCCAGGATTAGGGTCCTGTTGCACTAACTGCAATATAAACTCAGAGGACAGGGCAGTTCTTCTGCAAAGGCTCTTTATTTTAAATGGACACAAGGAAAAGGATGGAGAGAAAGAGATACCTTACTCAAAAAGAATTAAGTAATTAAGTTTGTGAGAAATCCACTCAGAACCTGACGTCAGAGAAACAGCTGTAATAAGAACATTTTCAGGCAAAGTATCACACTCACAGCCAAAATCACTAACCATAACCAGTGTTTATGTAAGAGAGAGAAATAAATGAATGTAAAAGCCACCTTTGCTTCACAGCTCTACTTTCCGTTACAGGTCAAGCTTTATCAAAACAGATGACTGCTAATCCTTGCCTGGAAAGATGTGGATGCAATTGTTTTATTAGGAGATTGTTTCACAGCATTAATCTGATCGCCAAATTCGAGAGTGGGAAAGACTTTTGGAGGTTTATCATTCTTGTGCCTTTTGACGTATGGATAGTATATTAGGGTCCCCTGTTATCAATTTCTTGTGGCTTCAGGATACCAGCCAACACAGACCTCTGAGCTTCCTATCTTTTATCTTGTGTCTGCGGTGACTTTTCTCCTGCAGTAAGGCATTAGATCAACTCTGTCGTCAGCTTAGGGGAAATCCATCAGTTAGCATCAGCAGAGGAATGAAGAAGAATGACCTGGCAAGAGGCAGAGTAACCTCAAACTTGAGCCAAGGGATTGTCAGAGAGCATAACTGCATCGCCCAGTTTTCTCTGGGTGATGAGAGAAAAACTACGGAGGGTGACCGCCACAGTGAGCAGGATCCACACCCTCTCTGCAAACAAACACCAGCTTCAATAAGTGCTTTTTTAATGTGCATTGAGTCTTTGTGTAGGAAAAGGATGTGCAGTTGGCAAGTACAGAGCTGTAAGGGGATAGTTTGAACATGCTGATAAAACGTCTAACTTTACTCCAGAGTTGACTTTATCATTTACCCAGGGATATTGTTAGTAGAAGATGATAGCCATGCTCCGACAAGAGGCAGACAGTGAAATGTATATGAACAAAACAGCCATTGTGGTGAATTCTATCCTGTTTGTGTGGTGACTTCTCTATCCATAATCACACAACTTTACAGGCAGAGATAAAACACAAAGCAGACGGGCACAGAGGTGGGGGGTCAAGAAAGTGAAAAGAGAGCACACCAAGATCGAGGGGCTCTTCTGAGGAAGACAGGGGCTACCCCTCTCAAAGCCTCAATGCTGAGAAAGGGAAGGAAGAGAAAAGAGAAAGAAATCCTGGTGTCCTTTGGCAGAGGAACGGCGACGGGGTGAAGTGTGCACTTTGGAAAATGAGGTTAGCCAGTTCACTTGTGCCAGATGGTCTGCAGGAGCTGCCTGAGCATGGTGGCAGAAAAAAGTCAACGCCATGAATGGAAAGAATGGCTTTCCTGCCCTCAGCAGGACCTGTGGAGACTGTGGAAACTAGAGCTGGCCTAACACTGCAAACATTTTCCCCTGAGCGTTCACTTGCAGTGAAAGGAAAACAAATTTGCACCCTTGTGTTCATGCCTCTATTGTATTTGCCTTCCATGGGTCTCTCTACCCCCTGAGTTTTACTAGTCTAACGAAAACTTGAGGGCTGAGAATTTTTAGC
The DNA here is from genome assembly GCF_964035555.1 of Netta rufina. Classification (NCBI taxonomy): domain Eukaryota; kingdom Metazoa; phylum Chordata; class Aves; order Anseriformes; family Anatidae; genus Netta; species Netta rufina. The sequence goes on along the minus strand of NC_140134.1, from coordinate 17,482,536 downwards.
TCCCATGTCTGACAATTCCTGTCTGAAGTGGTGTATTTCATTGTATTTATTATTTCTGTTGATTTAAATCAATATAATAAATTCTTATTCAAGAAGCCTCAGCAAGGCTTTAATTGCAAATGATGGACACCCTGTGAATGAAAATAATCCTAAAGAAGTAATGTAGATCAAACTGGCTCTGCCTTCCACAGAGTGGGGCCACCAAGACCGTGCATTGAGCTGGGGAAGAATCTTACCACCACCTTTGCAGATAGGACCTAAGCCACACCAGTGGCTAAAGGCTTCACAAGATTCCCTTCCTAGGAAAGCGTTTTTAGTAGGTAGCATAGAGTCAGGCTTACCCCAGACCCTGCCAGAGAGGCAGCGATGAAGATTAAACAATAACCTGACTGCAGGATTTTCCTCCGAGACCAAGGTTTACATACAAACAGCCACATTGTGACAAAAGTCCCTTGAAATGACTTAGCCCCGGTCTGACAGTGCGTATTTTACCCTGAATGAATGAGGACGAAATGTGCTGTACTTTCAAACACTCAGCTCGTGGAGGCAGCTTCCTCTGTGCAATATGTTCTGCCTTGAACTTTGCCTCTCTGCTTGGGAGTTCACAGCCTGAAGGCGCTGACTCACAAACTCCGGTGGTCTTAGCTGCCGGAGGTTACTGCTTTTCTGCCAGAGGTTACTGCAGGGGTGGCAGAAGGTACGTCCGCAGCCACTTTGCAGTCACACACATTAGTTCAGACTAGTGGAGAGAGGAAGGGGAATGATGGAGTTCACCACTGCTAAATCCACCAGAGCCCTATGACTCAGAGCTCCAGAAGTGAACAGGTCCATGCAATTACTTTGAGTATGTGTGGGAAGCAAAAAGTCTTTTAAATTCTCTTGATATAGAAAATAATGGCAGTGAGGTTTTTCTTCTTCTTTGAAGCAGATGCCACTAGGACTAAGGAGTTCATCTCCACAGTTCAGTATTGCTGCTTATCTCCTGCTCCACCCTGAAAGAGAGCCAAAACCTAACAGCATCTCTTGGTGTCCCCCCCCCCCTCCCCCAGTTTTGGGTGTACTTCTGAGCCTCACTGAAGGCAAAGGATGTGCTTCCACAGGCTTATCTGGTCAGGATGCAAAGCCAATCCTTCCTTTATCAGATGAAAAAACAAACAAACAAACAAACAAACAAAAAACAGCACAATTAAGATTGGTTATAATTAATTAACGGTATATTGTTAAAGACAGTCTAAGTATTTTTAGTTAGTTACCATAATGTGTTTGGAAGACATTTTTATCGGGAGCTTGTACCAGGCCTTCAGACATATTTTGAATGAATGACTTGCTGCACTGTAATCAAGAGTTGGGTTCGGTTTTCAGGGCCATCGGTGGGAAGTTGGTAGTACACTTTGAACATCTATCCATCTGGAAGAGTCACAGCTCATTCCACAGAGACCATCAAAGAGCCAAGAGATAATAACACATTTGTTTTCAACTGATAAAGGCCAAACTGGAACCATAAATTCAGTAGTAATAGTTTGTTACCAGTTGTTTGATAGATTTACCACTCTGTGCCATTGTATGCTGAGCTATAAGTTCATACTTTATTTTCATGATTTTTTTTTTTTTTTTTGTGTGTGTGTGTGTGGCTCTGTTATCCCTGCTTAGACTTACTAATATGAAAATGTCTGAACAGTGAGGTGTGTGTGGAGTCATGTCTCCAAGGAACAGTGTAACCTTGTCTTTTTAAAACCGGACTGCCCAAAATGTGCTGCAGGGAAAAAACATATTGCATTAGCAGGGAAATGGACTACTCTAAGTGACCTAATAGGTGTTCTCCAATGCTAACTTTTATAGTTCCATAATAAGAAAATATTGATTTAATGAGCCAAAAGAAAGCAGAAACTTCTTGGGGAAGAGATGAATTACGTGATGATTCATTCTTTCTTTCTTTCTTTCCTCTCTCTATATTTTTTTTTTTTGTATCATGAAAAAGAGTGTTTCTAACCCACATCTTGCAGGCAAACCCAGAAGCTATCATTTGTCAGCAAATAATAATGCATGGGGTGCATCCTTTTTCTTTATGAAAACAGCATAAATCTGAAATTCTTCCCCGCTGGAAAGAAATTTAATATTTAAAGGTAATTTGACCTGTACATGTGTGTGCCATGAATCTTTTATGTGACCTACAGCAAATGTATTTATATAGTATTATTCTGAGGATAGTTATCTCTTATTCATTTTCTGGGATATTATTTTTCTTTCTTTGACTAATGTACATTTGGCCTTCTCATTTCCCCACTCAGCCAGAACTGCTTTAACCTTCCTATTTGTGCCTTTTTTCCCAGGTTTCAAGGTCTGGTAACTAACACTAGACTATATGTGGCTAATATTATGAGAGGACTGTTCTTTTTGCTAACATAAAACATACGTCCAGCTTATTTTTTTCATACCCACTATTTCTATTGTTGTTGCTGTTCCCATTACATAATTGAGTCAACAGTGATGTGTCCGGTGAAGAGGAGAACAATGAGAGGGTAGAAAAGAGTGAGTGGTTTTTTTTTTTTTTTTTTTTTTTTTTTTAACCATTTCACTTTAATTTCCATTCCTTTGTAGAATAAATTTGTGGGAGGTTCAGATGGTTTTGGGTAACACATTATCTCTGACCAGATCTCTCTGTAGAGGACAGACCTTTTGGACTGAAATTCTACACAGGGGTCAGTGCAACAAATACATCCTCCTTACAACCCACTTAGCTGTATTTTGAAGTAAGTCTGCATGAACTCGGAGAGCTTGTCATATCTCTCGACAACAGTGAATTTCGTACGCTGAAATACTGATATGTAGGTCTGTTGTGAAGGCTTTGATTGACAAGATGGCTTCACTTGGGACATCAGATGAGGCTACTGCCTCCAGCCCTGCCTCTGCTTTACAGATATCTATACTGCTTGTCAGTCAGCCCCTGACACACTGCCATTTACAGCATAGCATTTTATGGTAAATCGTCACCAATTTCATCTGGCTTTCAAAGAGTGCGTGGTAAATTGCAGTGGTTCAGGAGCTGATTGACTCCATGGCTCACCCGATTGTGGAAGGGGTGGTAGGAGGGGCAGTTGGGACACCAAACTCATCAGATGTTCCGAATGAAGCTTGTCCCTCCTCATCAGTCAAAACTTTCCATTGCAACTTTGAGTTCAATAGATCTGACCTTTAATTGATTTTAATCCTGTGTGTTGAACTCCTTTCGTTACGCTGGACCAAAACCTAAATGAGGCACTTTCTCTCCTATTTGTTCCCAGCAGTCGGATGAGCAGGCCACTTATCATCTTCACTGTGGCAGCATATGGCAGCATTTACTGCATTCTCATAATAGGCCTGACGCTTCCAAAAAGTATTGGTTTAACTGCACACAGTGCTCTTTATAAGCTTAGCATCTCTTGTTGCTTATAACTGGTTTGCACAAACGCTAGATCTAGGAATGAGTATATCCCTTACTCTGGAGTGCACAGTTGCTCCTCAAAGCAGCTTGCATTCTGGTCTCTCTTTGGGTATCCTTTTTCAAGTGTCCTTGCTTCATGAGGGCCATAGATGTCCACTGGTCATAAAACAAAGGAAGGCTCAAGGGACACCTACAGAGATGACTAATGCTGTTGTCCGTAGCTCACCCATCCTCTGGGTGCTCTTCAACTGTCCTTGGAAAACAAGTCAGAGAGGAAGGGGTCACAGGCTTGGTGCATGGTCCCAGAGAAGGGCAGGGAGGAGCTGCAGATGGGTCTTTTCCTGCTGGTTGTCTTTCTGTCACAGTTGTGGTTCTGTTTCTGTGTTTCAGGATATGTTAAAATTTGAGCTTGGGAAAGAGGAATTTTTCTATAGGTTATTATTACATTTTTCTGATGTCATGAATTATAAACAGTTCTTATTAAATCCTGTTATTTAATACAAAACACAAGGTTTGGGACTGAACTCTTTGGCAGGATTCTTCAAATATCACACTGGCAGAAACACAGAGAAGAAATTCATATCTATGAATTGTCTGTATTATTTGACACATTTTTGTTGGGAAAGCCAGTTTGGTTCAGACATAGTGTAATCATACCAGACCGTTTACCCTTTCCCGAGTCTCCCATTGACCTTCATACTCCAGTGAATCTTAATTTTTAAGCTTAGGGAAAGATAGCCTGTTGCTTCAGGATGTTACTTCAAGCCTCTAGCGGCATGAAATGTATTGTTTAAAATCTCCTAACACTGTAAATCAAATTGAGCCTCTCACGCACTTGAAACTGAAGCATTTAGTGGGCTGAAGAGAAAAGAAAGCAAGTGAGGGGAAATGGTAATTAAACATAAAAAAAATCTGAAACAAAAGACTGAAGTACAAAATACAGAAGTGTATGCCCATGTATAGACACGTGTGCATTGATGAGTGTTCATGAGTGCATGCACTCTCACATACACAGTAACTTTACCCAAGGTCTGATAGCAATTGGAGAGCAGAGACTCATATGCAAGTATTCATATTTCTTTCTTGCTTTTTTTTTAATTATTCTGTCACAAAGATTTGCAGCTAGGATTTACAACTGTTATGTTATTTGTCTGAATGAAGGATGTTGGTGTTATGTCTGGCTGTGTGTATGTAACTAGGTGTTTATATGTATGCGCATAGTTTTGTTTCATCCGTGAGTTTATTTTTCTTGTTTCCACATGTGAAGATCAGAGTATGAATGTAAAAAGATGCAGTTGTGATAAGCTGGTAGTCATTCAAATGATGAAGCTTATTTGAGGGTTGTCTCAGTGAAGGCACTAAATGATGCAAAAATGTTTCGAAACTTCGTAGGGACCAGACAACATCTCTTGCAATGTTTCAAATGGACTCATTGGCTTAGACTGAGAAATTTGAGGAGCTCAAGACAATATATATATATATATATATATATATATATATATATATATATAAAAGCAGAACTATTTGAACTTCCAAAAGAATTTCAGATCGACCAGTCATATAAGACTTTCACTGAAGTCATAGGGTCCTTGCTTTCAAGCTGACATTTATGTTAGAGAACTGTTTTGTGCAGAAGGTCCCCAGGAATTTCAGTCTGTGGCCTTGTAATTTGGCTTCCTGTGCTGGACAGAAGAAAAAGGCACTTTGATCTTATCTTTAGCAGTGGACATATGGGAAATTCTTAAATTTGTCCACATGGCATGAGAGAAAAAAAAAAAAAAGAGTTCTCACCATAGCAGAAACTACACTCGGCCTTTTGTGTGGTGGAGATTATACTGCTGAATATAAACTGTCCACAAACCCTAGATAAGAAGCAACCTAGATCTTTGCTGGCCCAGATATATATTATTCCTCCAGGTAAGACACACTGTAAATACACATAGAAGTAACATAATAAAAAAATCTGTTTGCAGTGTTTCTTTAGCGTGCATTATCTGAAGAGGACAGCAGAGCAGCTCATAGCCTTATAGTCCAGGATTTTTTCTAGATTTTTTAATACTTCCACAGTATTGTGTTTCTTGTGTGTTTTTTTCAGTTCAACATGTTTTGCAACCACCTGTTGCTTCCTGGAAAAAGGAAATTCTCAGCCTAAGAGACTGATGAACACTCCAATGTCCTTGAGGCACACAGCATAGGACACCTCCCTGAGGTAAATTTTCCCACATGTGCAAAACATGAAACTTCCAATTTATGGAGGAGGGTTTTTTGGAGTTAAGAGTAGGCAGTGGTAATTAGTCCTGTGGAGATTTTGTTATGTAGGGACAGACAGCCCCATTTTGTCTCCACTGTAGGATACAAGATGTCTCAGAAACTGATTAAATCAGCAGCTAATCTGGGTCTAGCTCTCTCCAGTCTTGTGTTGCTTTATGAATCCTGGAAAGAACAGGCACTGTGAGTGGTTCACTGCAGTGACCAAGGGCATCTGGTGGTGTTTCTGCATCCCAGAAGTCCATGATTTTGTAAAACATCATGTCAGGGAATATAAATACTTCAGGCCCTCAGACTTGACAAAATCAGCATTGTTGTAATACTTGCAGATCAGTTAAGGGCAGGTCAGTTAAATTACCCAAACCACCTCATTTTGGCCAGAGAATGATTCACTAGGCTCCAGGTGAGTCTTTAGAAAACACGGTTTCAAGAGGTACCTGTTATTATTCCCTTTGTTAGCTGAAACTGAGAAATATAGAGAGAGAACAAGTGTGTCTAGCAGAGTCACGACACCCCTTGCTTGGATGACTCACAGCAAATTGTCTCCTATGTGGACCTACAACTGTGGAACCTTGGGGAGATCTGAATCTGTTTTCATTGCGTGCTCACTCAGATACCAAAAATCACATACACTTTCCTCTGAGGGCAGCTGAATGATGTGCAAGCAATATAAACCTTTCAAGAGGCATGACATGGCGGCTTGTTCTTTCATCCGCTACCCCACAACAAAATATTCCAATGGATTTTATGAGATCCTGTCAGGTGGGGAAAAGGGAAAGATGGTCAAACATCCAAGTACTTTTTTTTTTTTTCTCCTATTTTATTATTCTCTCTTTTTTATTTCTTATTTTCCAGTCAACCTGACTTCAAAACAGAGCAAGCAGACTTGATCTCACCATGCCTTGGCTGTCCTGGGGATCGAAATTGCACTGAGCCCAGAATAAATGTGCATGGAAATTGCACATTTTAAACTGATGGCTGCACAAGATCAGAAACCGTGGCAATGCTGACACTTTTGGCCTGGAACTTGGCAGGGCTGTGAAAGAATGTGGAGCTGTTGTTGCAAACAGCTCATTTTGTGACTTGAAAGGGAAGGGCTTGTAGTTTCCGATGTACCACTTCTGCAGATCAGTGACAAGGAGGAGACTTTGGTATCAGTCCACTAGCATATCTCTTGCAAGCTGAGAGAAGTGAATATAAAGCATTGTAATCATTTTCACGGCCTCCAGGACTCATAAGACACCATAAGAAGAAGTTTCTCAAGCTTAAAGTGTTCTATAAGATACTAAATCTTAAGTCTCCTGGAGGCCACTGGGGAAATGAAAAGGTATAGTTGTCACATTTTGCCAAAGTATAACATCTAGATAATAAGCCAGTTAGCGCTCCTTTTTCAGACCCAGCCCAGCTTGATGTACTATGTCCATCCTCATTGTTTCCCAGTTTTATTGATGGTGTTTTTTGTTTGTTTTTAATCAAAGCAAAATAAAGGTAAGTTTGTGCCAGATTCTCATATGCTTTAAATTGGTGTTGCTCCACTTAGGCTGATGGGATCCATTTGTTTCAGCTGGGGAGCTGACTCTTGAATTATTTCTCATTCTCTGTTCTGTTCTATCTCTTTAGTGCGTCATCTTTGGTTTCTGCACCTTTGTTTTGCTTAACTATAGCAAAAAACATCAAAAATTTTTGCCTTTATCCTCAAGTCTGAACATATGAAACTCAGTTATAAATTAGATGAGCAAATGGGTAATTGATGGATGTTTGTTTGCTCTGCAGGCTTTGGTTTCTATGAAGAAGAAAGAGACTATCTAAGATAGGACCTCTGAAGAAGGAGCAAAACCAAGGGAGGACATGCTAATGCTAAACAAAGGTAAATCAGGTTTAACAAGAGATCAGCAGAAGAAATGAACAAATAGATTAAACGTGGAGAGGAGACAGGTTTTTGTAGTGATTTCCAGGTCACTCTAGGTAGAGCTATGAAGAGAATGAATCTTGAGGTGATATAGCAAACATGAAACATTGAGAAGTAGGAGAGGGTAAAAAATGACATGATAGAGCAGGAAATAAAGCTCCAAAGAGGAATGGACACTTACACAGTAACTTACTCATTAGCCCTTGGTTTATATTCCCTGCCTCAGGAATTGGTGCTTCTAATTATCTTTTCACCTTTAGTTATTAACTGCAATCACAGAAAAGTAATGATCACCAACCTTGCTTCAAAATATTCACTGGGTAATGCCTAAGATCATAATAGTTATCTTAATTTGACCATATAAATGGGAATAACTAAGAACTTAAATAAAAGAAGAATAGTCATGAGCCTGAGTCAAATGTCTTTCAACTATTTAAGTTTCTATAGTAAGAACAAGGTTAACTGCTGGATTCCTTGACAGTCACACATGCCTGATATGTTTAGTATCTTAGATGCAATTTTCCCTTCCCCTCTCTCCCTATTTCTTTTTTATCCTGTGGAAGCTAAAACTTTATTATAAAATTGAAGATAAGTATATCAGTTTGTTGGATGCTGGCAGAGCAGAACACAAGCAATGAGAAGATAAGGGAATTTGGTCAAATACAAAAAATACCATGGAACCTAAACCAACTGACATCAGATAAGACCTCCACTGACTTTCTATTAAAAATGTAATAAATAAGGATCACAGAAAAATTCTTTTTTTTTTTCCGTAGCTTTTTTTTTTTTTTTTTTTTTTTTTTGTTATTGTCTCTAGTGCTTCAGAAGTGTACTTGTATTCATGCTGTTTTTCCATTCCCATTAGAACCAATAAATGCAGGTCAGCTTATATTGAAGTTCTGGCCGGTCCAGATTAATGATGAGACTTTTTCAATATATGTGCTTTTAATTTATAGACTTAATTGTACTCTTGTGGGACAGCTTTACAGGCTTGCTGATGGATTTAGCAGTAGTGTTAGCAAAAGTCACTGAATTCTGAAATCTTGAGCAGTGAGTCTGAGACCATGATGAAGGTTGGTAGCTGGTGAATTGAATGGAAATTGACTGAAAATAAGTATAAATATTACTATGATCAATATCATTGATATTTGGGTTTGGGTGAGTATTCAGCTTTCCAGATGTTCAGTGTGAGGCTTTCAGACGATGGTAATAGTGCGGTGTATTGAATTAGTTTGTGGAACATAGTGCAGCTCTCTTGAAATGGTTCAGCTACATAGACTGTAGCTGTTATTCTTGGCTGTTGGGGAAGTCTGCTGCTTAGGCTGATGCTTCACCAAAAGGGAAGAGAGGAATTGCTTATAAAAAAAAAAAAAAAAAAAAAAAAAAAAAGGAGAAAGAGAAAGAGCAGAATTGTCTCTTGAGATCTGTTATTCATTCTAAAATCTCTTCCATTCACCACAGACTTCTAAAAATATAGTTTGCCTACTAAGTCTGTAGGATGTCACCAATGATGAGAGACAGCTGCAGATAGCTTTACTATTGTGCTTTCTTCACGAATCTTAGATGCTTTCCTGTGCTGATGCAATTACCCCTAACTGGCAATTTAGGTGGAACAAAGTCAATTTAGTGGTATAGTGGCAGAGAATTGGGCCAAGAATTTCAAACAATACATTTAATTGCCAGCTTGTCCAGTATTTGACTGCATCTAGATCCCGGCATCACCTTGCAAGGGACTTGGGTAAGTGTTACATCACTGTGTAGGACTATAAAAATAATAAAATATATCCTGATTCATGGCATAGCCTGTTGGAGAGAGATAGGGGAATTGAGACTGCTCTTAACAGCAACCCTCTCCTCATTTCATTTCCTATGATACCTACAAACAGAAAACGGTCACAGTTTCAGTCCAGGCAGCATTAGAAATAAGACAAAGAATGGATAATTTTGGTCTTGAAATCATCACAGACTTGTTTTATTTCTGAGGAAATTTCTGTAGGTTGTTTTCATCCTGGAATATTTTAACTTTTCCTGATGAATGTTCTTATCTACCTGTATGGCTCAAGCCTGAGTATTTCTTGGGCTTTGGCAGGTCTGAACTTTGAATGACAGGGAAAATATATATTTTTGAGGCTGGAAAAAGGAGCGTGTTTTTGACGGGAGAGCAATCCCCTTTGGGCTTGATGCTTGCCTGTGGCTGTAGGTGAGGTTTGCTTAGCAGTGTCTGCTCTGTCTCCAGTGGACAATAGTCTGTGCCATAAAAGGACTCCGTGCATAATATGGCATATTTGTTGGCCTCAGCCTTGAAGAAAACCAGATGAGAGCTGTTTATATCCATCTAGGGACAATCTCCAGTAGGAAGATAGTACTCTTTGGCTGGCAGATATCTATGCCATTTCATTTTATTTCACCTTTCAGTCTTATGGATCTTTTTCCTCCGCTTCCCCTGCTCTTTTCCCCCTCCTTTACATTTTTTACGTTTAACTGAGATGTGGGGAGTTTAAGTATGTATAACTTCATTGAAAACAAAAAGGAGTGAAAATGATCAATGTTCATCATACACTTTAATTAAATTTAATTAAAAGATGTTAAGCACAATATATATGAGTGGGTCCAGATAAACCATGTTGGTATAATTCTTTCTCCTCCACTCTTTAAGCTCTCAGTTCTTAGGCAAAATCAGGTCCATAAAAAGTTAAGAGTCAACAGTAAAAATCAAATCTTGGAAAAAATGTACTGGGAAAAGAAAACAAACAACCCCCCCCAACATACACATTCATGCTGTCTGCCTGACAATAGTAATCTTTTTCCCTTACAATACCACATGCTGTAGGCTTACAACAAGGTATTTCACCACTGCTAGGCTCAATTTAGGGTACAGAAATGCACACACATACGTGTGCATCCCCTAGCAGACATGAGAGAGTCAGTAAGAGCGAGAAAGTGTGTCACACCCTCTAAATTCAGGTGGCCTCAAGCAGTGCCATATAATCCCAGCCTCAATTAAACTTTCCAAGGTCAGTGGTGTTCTACCAGGTCAGACATAAATAAGTCAGGTGAGAGTCCTAGGGCACTGAAAAGCCATATTTATTCTTTATCCACAGTTCATAGCTATCAAATGAAGCCTAACAGAGAGCGGGAGTGTGAGTGTGTGTGAGTGCGGCTCTCAAAGCTGCTCCTGTTGTAAGTACAATGTTTTTAAAACGAAAAAACACAATTCCATCCCACCCCACCTTAAAATTGCAGAAAGCTAGTCTGTTACTGTGGAAGGCTCAGGAAGAGAAAGAAATAGATTTAATGATTTAATTCAGCAACATTATGTTTAATGACTAATTTATTTGAGTGAAAGTATCCTATTCACTCCAATGATTTTTTATTTATTTATTTTTTCTTAAGAGGGAGCTCTTATCTCTTTAAAATTAAGTTTTGTCTATAGCTGTATCTTTACTGCATGGAGTCTAAGACCAGATGCCAACACAAACCCCTCTTGAATTCAGACATACAGATCTCATGACCTGATTCAGCCAGTAATGGAAATGGGCCAATATTGCACAGTCTAGTGGGCTAGTAAACAGCATATTTAATTTTCTCTTGATCTGGAGAGGCAGAAGAAAGAATGGGGAGAATAATGATGTCTATATCTCAGACCAGAAGTATTAAAGACAATGGACTTATATTGGCTTCAGACCCACTGCGAAGAGATCATATTCAGAGAAAGTAATTAAGGACAGTTGAGGTCCACTGACTTCTGTACTGTCTGAAGAATTAAGTGAATTTTCCAGGCCACTATGACTAATAACAAAATTAATATATATATATTTTTAATAAACCGACATACCACAAGCCTTAATGGAGACTGTCTTGCTGTGCTGCATAATATTTTAAAGGAAGAATTTTGACATGTAGAGTTAGACCTTCCTTATATTGTTTAATAAGGGGGGAAAATTGGATGATGACTATTTTAGGCATTTTTTTTTTTAAAGGAGAAAAAACAAACAAAAGCTTTAAAAGCCCTGTCTAAAATTCTCTCTCTTTCCCTATTTCTATATATATATATATATATATATATAAAAAAAAGTACACTAATGTTGTGAGTAAGTAAAATGTGTAAGCATTATTTTTCTAAGAAAGCCTCGGATCTCTGAAACTGGTTTTGTTCTGTTGACCTAATGTGATTTGCACCAATTTACACAAGTGAGAAATTGATACATTAATATTGCCAGGAAAGTTGTTTCATACCTTTTGTTTGCTTTTCCTTATTTAATCTTTTTTTTTTTTTTTTTTACAATTAAGATATGGCAATTTATTAAGTATGATAAGTCATATATATATTTGTTTTCTAATGACTTTCACTCTTCTGTTGAGAAACATTTTTTTAAAAATCTGTTGAGTAATAACAGAAATAAATTTCTGGATATCTTTGTGCCAGCTTTTATTTCATGTATATGAGGAAATCACATCATCAATTGTTGTGAATAATCAGATAGTAGATGCTTATAGATATGTTTTTGAATCATTGAATATATGCAGTTATTGTTAAGAGTAACTTTTAATCTGAGAAATATTCAAAGATGTGCATAATCACACATTTATCTTCCTTGAAATAGCTTAAAGACTTCCAATCAGAGAATGGAAAAAATACTGTGTGATTAGCATGTCCCAGCACATAATGCCAAGTGTTGAGTAGTTAAAGTGAACACTTTCTAAACAAATAAAACTATCTGTTGAAGCTGTTACACGATTTTGGATAGATTTGCTATATTCATCAAGTGGCTGCATCAGTGATTCCGATTCTGAAAAATTGATAATAAAGATAATATTAAAAAGCACAGACTTTAGGGAGAGCTTATGAGGGAAAAGGTGTCATAGAAAGTTTACAGAAATATCAGTTTTATTTTATAGGCATTCACATTAGAAGTCATGTTAGCACTTGTCATCCATTAACATAGATGTTAGAGCTCTCTGCTTTTGTGCCTCTGGTTTTAACATCTGTAAGTATAAGGGAAAACCTTGACAAATGTTTCTGAAGGTTTTATGTGCTCTTTATCCCCATGCTAGATTGCAATCCACGTTATGCCCAGCACAATAACAGGAGAATTGGGATCAGATGACCGGTACTGCAGATTAGATGCGAAAAAAGGGTGTTACAACAACATAGCAGCTTCCGCTCAGGTTTTAACCACTTCTGTGAAAGGACAAGAGGGAGGGGGAAGGAAAACTTTTCCTTTTACTTCTTTCTACCATGTTTTCACTGTATCTTAGTAGTGAGTATGTTATATGATTCATTTTTGAAGGAAGATATTAAAACTAATTTCAAACAATCTTTAACATAAGAAATTTCATTAAAAGCTGGAAAAAGAGGTGATTAAATGAAACTAAATCCAAGAACACTTTTTTTTTCTTACTTTTTTTTTTTTTTTTTTCCCTTAGAGGAAAAGATAGAATGTCCCTTCAAGGCTAAGTTGATATAAATGTATATAGAACTTTTAAATATAATTCCCACCTCACCAAAGCACTCACTCTTAAATATTGTCATGTAGGAAGACCATGGAAACTCCTTCAGATAGAGGGTCCCATTCCTCATTCGACAGACTTTTTGATAATTTACACTCTTCTCCACCATCCTAGAGACACCAGTTAAGAGATATGAGCCGAGTGCTTTTTCCAGGTCCAAGTTAGATTAGTTACAACAAAAGTTATTAATTAACCTGTAAAGAAAAGGAGAGGATGGTAAAGAGAACACTATATAGCTCAACATTTTAGAGAGCAATCAGAATTTTGATTTTTCTGGATTGCTGTTTATTTGGAATAAGCATTTAAAGTCAGTGGCTGAAAAGAAAGTAAGTGATGAAGAAGTTGTCTAGGTTGATTCTTATCCCAGGGAAATGACACCATAGTAGACAAACTAACCATCTCTTTATCTTTTTTATCATGGGTATGAGTAAAGTCACTTTGGAGGGAGGGGATAATAGGGAAACATATAGTTTTAACTGTCTGGAAACATGGAAATGTAATAAGGATACATTTGTAGTCATCAGAAAAAGGTTCCCTTAGATCTCAGTGCCTCATTTTCCCCATCTCCCAAATATGACTAATGATTTATTCTTAGTGTAGCTTAGTGTGAGGATGAAATTGGTACTGAATCGCCTTTACCCATTCTCCAGAGCGTTGTAGCCTGAAAAGTCCCAGATGTTGCTCTAGGTTCACCCTGCCACAGAGGTCCCCATGGAGATTGCTCTATTGGGCAAAATCTTTGCTCTAGCTCTCTAGCTTCCTCTTTTCCTCAGGAAAAGTTTTTTTTTTTTTTTCTATTTTTCTTTTTTCTTTTTTTTCCTGTGATCATGAGCAGGAGCACATAGTATGCACAGTGGAAATTGTTCAATGCATCAGCAGCCAGGCTGCAGTGCAACTTTTTGGCTACTTTGATTACGCAGTCAATATGAAACAGTGCTGGAGTCAAATGGCTCTGAAAACAAAAGCCACTGTCTCTAATATTCTTTGAGATGCCCTCAGACAAGGTTCTAACAGACAAAAAGTAAAAATAGTTTGTTATTGTTATTTCTATAGATTTTTACACATTGAGAATTCACAGTGGGGTATAAAGTTATCAACCTTTTAACTTTCATGAATATTATTGATAAAAGCCAGTGATGATGTTAATGTTACATAAACGTTTTGTAGGCCTATAATGATTCATGACTTTCTGTACAGTAGCAATGTTCCTGATGTTGTTGCACTGTCTGGAGCTAATGTCCTGATTAATGCATGTTTTCCTTCCTGAATTAAGAAATAGCTTATGGCTAAAAATCCTTGGATGTTCTTTGATTTATTACATCTTTTTTTTTCTTTTTTTTTTTCTTTTTTTTTTTCTTTTTTTTTTTCTGCCACTTGCTTTCCAGCTTTTTATAAATGTATGTATGTACAGTATAAATATAGGTATCTGTAAACGTTAGCCTTAGTGATATCCTCCTATTCTTATGAATTGTCTAAAGACTGATATTCTTGTTGAAAAATAGTTTTGTTAGACTATGCCTGCAAATTTATCATCTTATTGGGATGCTAAAGTCAGTGTTTGATTCTGTTAAAACTATGCCAAATGAATGTGGTTACATCATTTATTGGATTGTGGGGTGCTGAGAGGAGGCTGCTTTGACCTAAAGAGCAGGGTAAAGAGCCAGGGTGACCTATCACAGTTATGATCTAGAAGCATCACACAGGACACTTGCACCCCAGCTTGTGTCCCAGGCCCAGGGGGATGTGTTTGGGAAAGCAAGGGTGTGATGGGCTGCACCTTGTGCTAACCAGCTCAGTGGTCACCACAGAGCAACCTGGAGGAGTATTACTTAGCTCAGTCCTGTGGTCCAGGCAATGCTGAGGTCTGAGCAGCAGAGGGTTGGTGTAGGGTACTGTAGTATTTCAGAGAGCTGATTAGGGTAAAGGACAGGCTTGTAAAATGTTGTCCAAAAACAGAAGCAGTTTCATGGTTTGTGGCTTCTCCTTGGGTGACAGAGTCAATAGAAAGTACTATGCTTCTACAGAGCAGTCAAAGCGATTTTTTTTTTCCCTTTGCATTTTCTCATGCACTGAAATCCAAGTGTTCATAGCATTATCTATATTGAGTTCTTTAGTCCTAACTCAGAAAGCATTGAAGTCAAGAAGAGTCTTCTCAAAACATTTTTGCCCTCAGAGGTTTTTGTTAAGGACAAGACAAACATATTTTCTCTGCTGCAGGAACAACCCACAGATTCAATATATTATTTTTTTTTTTTTTAGGTCTATTTACTAGAAGCCAACTGTTTGCCAGTTAGCCCCCTGGTTCTTTAGCCTAAACTTGCTGGAGGAATGATGTGCAAAAGAAAGTAACCACTTTGTTTTTATCCACCACGCTGTAAACCACCTACTTGTGTCCTTTTGTGTCTTTTGTGGAGCCTGTTAAAAGCTGTTACCGCTAATTGCTGGGCTTAGCTTGCTGTGTTCTTCTATGGGCAGGAGCAGGGAGATCAAAGGGCGACATACTCCATAAAGTCCTGCAGTGTTCATTCCGCAGCTAATTTACCTGTGCGTGGCTGTGGTACTACACTGAGGGATGGCACAGAGCATCTGAAAACAGATGGAGAGAGAAAAATAGGTTTTATTTCACTCAGACTTTTGGACTGCTTCAGCTGTAGGCTCAAAATGAACTGTTTTGCACTGTTTCAAGGCAGGACAGTGCCTTTTAAGGCCATCCCAAGGCCTCTTTACATCTGAAGCAGTCTATTAGGATAATGCATTTTTCTTCTTAAAAGAGTTGCATAGAAACATAGAGCAAAAGCTCATGAGTCATGAAGTTTCAGTCCTTCAGTAGATGTTTAAGATCCATGACACGTTTGTTCTATCTCCTCAAGACAAAACTAAGATCTTTATTGTAAGGGACCTAAAAACTTAAAAGTGTACATTGTGCCACAAAATAAGAGCTGGAGGACCAAGAGCCTTCTCAGCATCCAGAGTATCTGAAATTACAAGTGCCTTGGAGGTGAAAATGCTCACCTAGGCCTACAGAGGCCTAGACTAGGTTTATATTCTGATGTTACAGTGGAAACTGGCTTCATCGACCTCCCCTTGACTTAGAAGTGGGGGTCCTGATTGGCATTATAAAATTTTCAAAAGGTTGCAGCCATTCTGAAACACAAAAAGATGTCCTTGAGGTTTCAGACTTGGTCTTGGATTCTGACATGAGACACACCAATATTACTAAGCTGTGTTGTCTACCTGCAGTCCTTTGAAGTAGAAATGATTGCAAAGGCACTATTTTTTAGCTGGAGATGCCCGGGACATCATCAATGGTTTGGGTAGGTACCAACTTGGAATCCACCTCCCTGTGGAGCAGAGAATGTATTTTGCCATTTGGTCCTTCAGTGATTTCAGATAGATAATATCAATCATGCCACCAGTTTAGGCACAACTATAGACTCCATTGGGATTGAAATGACATTTGCTCAGTCTCACCAATTCTTGTAAGAAAGAGCTAATTTTATGTTCTTGAACAAAATACATTAAGAATCTAAGTTTGGTATCTTCCAGGGGTCTGCCTTGCTTTATATTATCCACCAGACCCCTGGCATATTATCATGGGTTCCCTGCTTGTGTAAACTGTAGATTTTTCTCTGCTCCGATGGATTGTTGATATAAAGTTACCAGCGGATGTTTATCCACAGTCATAGAAATAACAGTATTATTAACTATTCCTATATATTTTGTGTCATTATGACTGTAAGGACTTGTCCGAATAATAAAGATTCCCTTGAGTGGGAATCACTAGGGGAAATGACTGTTTAATAAAGACAGATAATGTAGATGAATCATTTTGACTACTTAGAGGAGCAATTGTGCTAAAACTCCTGAACTTACACCAAGTCCTTCTGAACACATTAGGAGGTCAGATCCTGCCCCTTGAAATCACTGTTATATTGCTGCTGATTGGAAAAGAGCTGAGGTCTTTGGGATCAGAGACAAACTTTTTACAGATTTAATTCATTTACATGGGTGAAGCTTAGATGTTATCTGTATTTTTTAAACTCTAAGACTGTAAGTAGTGTAAAAACATGCTCACAAAAATGTCTATATTACATCTTCATATGTTGAAAAATGTGTTTAAAACAGATTTCTGCTAAATTATATGGCTTAGTTTTCTCTTTTCCTTATGATGTGATACTTCATACTACACTGAAAGAATAAGAATATGAGTTTATTAAGTTTACTCAGAAAACTATTCAGTCATCTGTATGAGCTCTTGGAGCTATGTCAACATTTTCTTGAAAGATATCTGAGATTATTTGATGTTTACTTTTTTAAGTACAGTATTTGTGAGTAAAAGTGCACAAGAACATTTTATTACATTTTAAATGTAATTCCTGATCCCAAGGTGCTGTCTATATAAATCTGAACAAACCTACGAAATCACTATCTATATTAGATCAGCAAATCCTCTCAGTCCCAGGACTGGCCACTGTGTTAAGAATAAGAGGCAAAAGTGAAATTCCTTGGTAATAAAACTTCTGAGCCTTGACAACTGTGAGGTAATGCCATTTCTTGCAGCATTGCCTAGACCTTTCAAAGTACACTACTCTTTATTATATGCCTTTCCTCTGCCCCTAAACCTTCACTTCTAAAATGCACATCTCACAGGTAACTACTATATAATGTACTTTTCAATCAACCTCCTAATTCACTCAATGCAGCATGAGTTTTAGATAAACCAGGAAGATGTGAAATGCAGAATAAAAGGCTTAGGTTGTACAATATGACTCACCTGTTTTAAATCTTTTGCTATCTATGGAAAAAAAATACCAACAGAGCTCTTCTCCAGGCTAATTCATGGTGGCCCAGCTCTTCTCCCAGGTAGTAAGGACACCACCTCTCTGCATCCCCACGAGCTCCTGCCCCAATCTTTTTGGAGGATTTACATCTCCTTTCAGCTCATTTTCACCGAGTCTTTTGTCAGGCCATGTGCAAGCAACAGAATGATGATTCACTTCGATCCACCAGCTCTGCAGGGGGAATTTTGCCCAGTAAGCCCCAGTGCTTATACTGGTATTTTCACTCTAATACGCTTCTCTTTTTCAGCCAACAGTGGGACTGGACAGCACTGGAAGGACTTAGATGTTTTTGCTTTTTTGCTGTCTTTGGTTTCAAGAAAAAAAAAATAAATCCTAAAGGTGAAACAAAGGGTGAATCAGATTTCATCTGGAAAGCAGAACGAGAAGACTCGTAAGGGCCTGTCTCCTAATTACCAGATTTCCCATAACGTATGTGTAAATCCCCTAAACTGAAGAACCTAAATGCAGCATTAAAATTTGTGTTGTGGTTTGTAAGCAGATCCAAGCTTTTGCACAGTAATTGGTGGCTGCTGCTGTTATTATTTACACTTGCACATGCAGACCATGGTGGGCTTGTCCCTGCTGGCAGTGTGGGTAGGTTTAAATTTACTCTGATCAAGTCAAAATACCCTGCTGAGAGGCTCAGGTTCAGTATCATGCTAATAAAGTGTGTGACTCTTGGACAAGAGCTGCTCTCCATCTGGCAAGCACAGAGCATGAGCTTGTGTAGGATTTCAGTTGTGTGCAGTAATCCCTACAGATGTACACAAAAGTTTTTTTTTGGGACCTAATACCTGAGAAATACATGCAAAAATACAGCCCCATCTCAAAAATATACACTCCAGAGATAACAAACATAGAGGTCATAGAAGTACTTATAGATAAATGTAAGGGGCAGCTACTAATTATATACACAGATTTTATCTATTTTTTTTTTCCTGCTTTAGTCAAGCTAATCTTTACTGTACAAGGTAGAGCATGGCCAATATGGAAACATCTGTGTTATGCAAAGTCTCCTAAACTGGTTAGGTTCAGGAGAACCTTTAGGTATCAGGTAACTGAATATAGTTTGGAGCTGCTCCATGTAAAGAGAATCAGCATTTTCCAGCAAGTCAGTTTAGCAAAAATCGGTGTGGTTACTTTTGATGCATACACAGATGTGAGCTTCTATGTTGCCTGCTTTTAGCTGAAGCTAGTAGTAGTTTAAACATTGAAAAAAAAAAAAAAAATGCTACTGAGAAAACTAAAAGACCTAAAAGACAGATTAAATTCATGCTTAGATTTCCAAACCAAATTTCTAGCTGTCTTGGTTGTGGTAGACTTTTTCTCACATCTTGAATGTTCTTTAAGAAACACCCCATCTCTCTCCCATGGTCCCATACCACTTCCCTTGACACCCATAGTGAGGCACTGAGTGGGCCCTGGACCTGCTAGATCCTCTCCATGGAGAGGAATAAGGCTGGAGCTGCTATCCAGGGTAAGAGAGCGTCCTTGCTGCATGATGAGTCAGTGAGACTAATTGCAGGGTAAGATGCCAGCTCTTAGACGAAAGAAACCACCAAGTTGATCTGGCAGCAGTAGGTGAAGATGAAGCTTTCTGACAACATTGGGTACGCCAGGACCTGACTTTGTGGTTCCAGCTCCTAAAACACCAACTCTGCTGTGCTGGGGACAACAGATGCAAAGGTCTTTAAAATGAATCCTGCCAAGGCAAATAGTTTTCAAAGAGTTGGGCTGCTTCACTGCTGGAAGGGCTTGCTGCTATCCGGCACTGAAGCTCAGGGGATTAACATTTCATACCCATAGCATTGAAATAAATAGGAAATGATTTCAGAAATTAAATAAATAGTAGCCTAATGATTGTCTGTGTAAATGTAAGCTTGGCCTGGTACATTCATACTGGTCAGAGATAAGTGACTCTTCCCTGAAAAATATTTTATATCACATTAATTGTAAACATGCTGAAATGGTCTCTGCTGCTCCTGCCGCTGATTCACTGGTGACCTGTATAAGGAGGCAACACATGCTTACTGTTAAAAAAAGAACAGAAGGATCATCTATTGCTCAGATGAAAGACAGAGACAAAATAACCAATCTGTAATGCAGATTTATTAATAGTCATTCACTGGTTTTCACTGAAATACTCTTCACGTAACCTTGACTTTATTAAGTAGTCCTTAAGGTGCATTTTGAAGACAGATAATGAGTTTGGGGAATAGTCTTATCTACATCAAGCTAATCTTTAACAGCTTGGAAAGGAACTCACAGAAACTTTTCTACTTTAAGTGACATAGCCACGTTCAAATCAAGCCTTTTAAAATGTCATTTTAATAGGAAGAGTTTACAGGCTTTTTTAATAGCTACACTTCATAGAGAAATTTGATTTAAACAAAGGTGATAGAAACATTTATTGAGTTTTTAATAGTATTAATGGGGCTGGAGGGAAGCGGCACTGGTGAAGTGGGAACACAACTGCCTGGGGTTGAGTGGCACTCTGTGTCGTGATTAATTGACAGGGCCGCTCTTCCTTGGAAAAACAGCTTCTTTCACAGTGGCGGTCTCTTTAAAAGGGAGGGCTGGTGGGAAGGCAGGGGTTTTGAATGGTATTTGGCTGCTGAGCATGCACATGCCGCATTGTCCTGCTTCCACGGGGAGAAGTTTGCAAGAATCTCCTGACCCCGCACCAACGCACTGACTGCTTGGGTGTGTGTGCATGGGGGAGAGACGGGTGGGGAGGGAAGGACAAAAAGGAACGCAAAGGAAAACAAACCAAGGGTCACTATTTTAATGAGACAGCTCTGAGATATCCCATCTGCACTTTCTTCTCAGTTTGCAGGATGTCCTTGAGAATAATTTCACTTTTCCCATATGATGTGTAGAAATGCAGATGTGGATGTGCACCCATAGCCGCACAGCAGCCCTTCCCTCTAGTTGCTTACACTTCTGGCTGAATCTTAACCCTTTTGAACAGCCAGAAAACTCTTCGGCTGATTCCAGTTGGCTTAGCTCATGTTGTTTTGCTTTCTCTATTGTTTGGGCATCATATGTCCCAGCTCTCCCAAGTGCACACACATTTGGTTTCTGACTAATGCGAGGCCTCCGTCAGAGGGACAGCGTTTGTCATCTAACATCCAGAGTCTCTTGGAGTCAGGTCATGACTCAGACACCACAAACTGTATACAGAACAGACCACAAATTCCTCCAGTAGGATTGAACAAGGCTTTCCGAGAAGCCACTTCCCCCACTAGTTATATCCTAACCCTGGCTGACAGGTAGCAAATAACCATGGCTTTTGTGGCATTTTTTTGTGAATATCTTTTCTTACATTTTTTTGATTGTTGTATTCCTGGCTGTTTAAAATCCTGCCTTTTTGTGTGCATATAGAACATGCTTTTAGCTAAAAAGACCTTATGAAAATATCAGCACTGGTCAACATTAAGGTTCAAGGCTGGGGGTTTTGAATGGGCACCAAACACTGGGGCGAAACTCAGCTTGCTTGCTTAAGGTTTCCTAGAGCTGCTGTTGTATGCTTTGTGCACGAGACCCATAAATCGGCCAGGATCTGCTTGAATGGCTCCTGAACTTTGGCAAAACCTTTCAATGAACCTGCTGGGGGCGGGGAGGAGTGATGTTTAAGAGGAAACCTGACTCCAGGTGAGCTGCACAGGCTCGGGACTAACACACATTTCCAAATTGAAGGCAGAATCAGAGTTAACAAATCTGCTAACAAGACTTGCACACTTGCTGACCAGCAGTAAATCCTGTCTCGATTTATTACCAAATGCAGCACTTTGGCATGAGTCCTCCGTGTCATTTTGTAAGTGGATGGGGAGCAAGTCACAATCTTAAATACTTGCTGGAAAACCTGGTCATGAGAACCAGCTGGGGTACAGCCCTTTGATTTAACTTCTCTCTCTCTCTTTTTTTTTAAAAACAAACCAAGAGAATTCATCTGCCAACGCACTATTCTGTGCTCTTTTGTCAATAGAAAAGTTGTTTTGCTAATGGTTATCTGTCTGCAAGTCCTTGACCTGCTTGTAAACACATTTCTGCAGGAAAACCCCAGGCCATGGCCTCGAGCCTTTACGTCAACAAGAAGAGATAAAGTGACCAAAACTTAACCTGATCTGGCCTGGAGTGCCCTCTACTGCCCCTTGACCAAATACTTCCCTAATCTGCGTCCTTCTGAAAGGAACAGATTGTTGTGTAAAGAAGTATTACCTGGAATGAAATCAATTTTCGGAGCCCAACTTCCTCCTCCCTTCCCCCTGCCTGTAGCCCAAGCCAACTGAGTCGCTGGAGGTTAAGAAACGAGGTCTGGGTAGGTTTGGGTGGAAGGGCAGGAATTTTCCCCCAAAACGCCCCTCTGCCCCTGCTCCAGGCGTCTGCCATGGCCAGCAACCCGCAGGCGGTCTGTCACGCTGCGTTGTACGCACCACCTTCCAAGCCGTGGAACAAATTCGGGACAAAACCAAACTTGCCGATCAAGTTGCTTTTGAAAGCTGTTCTCTGATCCCCCAGGATTTGTTCTGGATTTGTTCCTCAATACATCCAGGATGTGGGGAGCTGCTAACACCCTGACAAGGCCCAAATTGTGGTGGGGGGCTCTAGGCTTTGTTCGTAAGAGGCTGGACTAGGAAAGTCAAGGTGCTCTGTAACAGGGAAATGTACCCTGTGGAAAGTCTGATGTTCAACACAAGAACAAGAAAGGAGGAAACACAGGGCAGCTCTAGAGATAAGGTGACAAACTCCAATTGCAGTTCACAATGGGAGCATTCATTGTGTTGTGCCTCTGTTTTCACCCTGCTTAAACCACTTATGAAGCTGCTGCATGGGGAAGTTGGACACAAAATGGGAAGCTGGTGGGTCACGTTTCCCCATGGCAGTGGCTTCTGCCACAGGTTGCAGCTCAGTGCCACAACTATGGGCTCATTCCTTTGGCCAAGGGTAGTGGTGGGGATAGGTCAGACAGGGCATCTCCAGAACTTTGTGGTTTAACAGCAGAATGCAGAAAAATACATGCAAAATCTTTGCTACCCCAAGCCAAAGTTTTTTGGATTCCCTCCAAAAAACTCTACCCTTCCCTCCAGGACCCTGCAGTAGATAGACATATCTTCACAACCTGCGTGCCTGAATAAGGTAGTGGTTTGGGCTGAGTATTGCACCCCTTACTTTTATAGGTAGGATTAATTCATTTTATGGAATTTCACAGGAAGCATTTCACTCTCTATAGCCCTCAGATGGCATTTTTAGGAGACAAAGCAAAGACTTGTAGAAAAATTATACAGTTTTTGCTTAACAACAACAACAACAACAAGGAAAATCATAAAACATGTTTGCTATTTTTTGTTTCTTTGTTATGACAAAAAAACTTTCAAAACTTTGATTTGGGTGTTTCACGACAACACCTTTTTTCATAAAACATAACAAAGTCAAATGATCTGCAAAGGGATAATGAGATACTGCAACCACTGTGATTTACAGCTTCTCAATGCTATTCTCCAGTTGCTCAGATTGAGCTGGGCTGTGACTAAGTCTTGAATTAGCCAGACCTGATATGGGTAGATGATCACTGGATGTGAAACTGCACATGACAGTCCAGAAAACCCCTCAGGGTATAAATTTTAAGGGGAAAAAAAAAGAAAACCAAACCTGAAGGAAAAAGCATCTGCTGAGCTGAAAATATTTTCCTGCATACTGGTACTGGGGGCCCTTAAACCCTGCAATATTTTCAGGTTCTACCAGACACAGTAGACAAGGTCGTTAACCCCAGGGTAAGATTCAGGCATGAAGCTGAAATCTATGCCCCAAAATATCTCCCACTTTTCTGGGAGATAGCTTTTTGTTTCTTTCTCCTGTTCATTGGTAGTTACATTCTCCTACATGTAGGTATCCTCCAGGCTTCTACCAAGTGTCAGGAGGAGACTGTGAGATCTTTCAGGTTTGATTCCAGCTGGGTTATTTCCTTAGGAGACAGCTGTTTCACAGTATTCTTCTGTGCTTTTAACCTTGTTTATCCATATAAGGCAGTTATAGTTCCAGCTTTGCATGGGGGGATTAATTTGCAGGCTTTAATCTAAACTGGACAAAAACTTTCAAGGTTGGCTTACAGGAGGTATCACTTCAGCTTCCTTGACAGAAAATCAAGCTTTGTGGAACACAACATTTTTTATTTTTTTCTATAGAAAGGCTCTACTTAAGGAAAAGTGATTTTTTTTTTTTTTTTTTTTTCAGCAGAAAATTATTCTAAGAGAAAATTTTTCATCTCCCAAATTGGAAATGTATATTTTGACCTTGCTCAATAATTCAAAATTATTATTATTATTATTATTATTTTGTTTTCCTTTCAGCATTTCTCTGTCTGTGTCCAAAATTTAGCAGCAATTTGAAGATGAATGCTATATCTAGTGAGCACCTTTTCAGACTGAAAAGATTAGTGCTATGGTGAAGACAACTTGCTTTTTTTTTTTTTTTTTTTTTTAATAAGGTACAGAGCTGTTTAATCAAGAAAGGACTGGCTGAATCTATTCAGTATTCTCAGCTACTTTCCAAACCGAACTTCTGAATACATGTTAGTTATTCTGATTAAGTTATACTCCTGAACTCCCTCCAGGTTCTGTACTGGAGATGATATTTATACAGCACTAATGGAGAAAACTTGGTGTGTTTCAAAAAATAATTCCCAAGAAAACCAAACTTGTATTAGCAGATGTAACAAGGAAATGTGCAGGGAACTCTGACTCTCCTTCCTTTCTTGGATTTTCAATTTAATTCTCAGCCCCCAGTATCGCTGAGGAGGAGACATTAAAAGTTCCATTTGTTAAAGTTTTGGAAACATTAAATGATCCATTTCAACATTATTTGTGCTTGTAATCAAAATACGCACTGTCATATTGTTCCATAAACTGCCAAATTTAATTGACACTGAAGTTCTAAACTCGCTTTTGGTAACAGAACAAACTTTCTTCTCAGTTTGGGACTAAGGCTTTCTGTAATTTCAGGCTATTTATTGGATGAGACACCTTAGGGTGTTGTGATTCTAGTGACTATCAACACAGAGTGTTGGCTGTGGCTTAGGGCAAGATGACCTTTAGTAGCAGTGCCTTGAATCTTCAGCTGAGATCAAGATAGTTTATAATGTGAAATGTACTATATACATAGGCATTGGATGAAAAAAAGGACACAATTTTATTTGTGTTTACACATTTCTTAAGCCAACCCTTCTGGCTGTTTATAAGTAAACTTTCCAAATGCTGTGATTTGGTGAGCCACAAGCGATAGTAACAAGAAACTATATGTGTGACATTTTCATACAGAATCACACACTCATATATATCTGTGTGTCAATATATAGTGGCTGACATAACAAATATCTTTGTTTTTAGAAAAAGAGGATTTTCCTTGGGGACTTTAAATAGATTCAGAGGATATTCCAAGGTATCAAACTGTATTTCACTGTGATATTCATATTGTCAATAGTGGGACCTTTCTGTGGAAAATGGGGCTTTTCCTGTAAACATAATAATATTTCTGGATGGTGAAATATACAGTAAATGTTAAACAAGAAAAGAACTAAATTGCAGACTATTCCCTGGTCAGCAAAACCTGCCCATTATTTTTCAGTTTGCTGAATCTGTAGTTTTTACCATTTTTTTAAAACTGTGACTTTTCAGATTCATGAGGGTAGCATAGGTAATCTTCATATTTATAAGGACACACTGTCAACTTGCTTTTCATAATTTATAAACTCTTTTTTATTATTATTATTATTATTATTCCTTTTCCCTGTTGGAAGCCTGAAATTGACATGTTTTCTTAATAGAACTGGGAAAAAACTCTGCAATTTTGCTTTGGAGATGATTTCTCAGGAAAAAAAAAAAAAAAAAGCTATCTGTGCTTCATGCAAAGGAGTAGCATCCTAGTTGGCTTAGCAGTGCTGGAATTAGTGCTGTAGGGTCTATTTTGCAAGTGTTTGCATGTGCTAGCTTTTCAAGTTGCAACTTGCATTTCAGTTTGGTGAGGGATTTGTCAATATGTTACAAGGCTTATGTGTCTTTTTTGACATGAGTTGGATGAAAGTTCACTGCTTCGTTTGGCTGGACTTACCTTTTTATCCATCCCAACCTACTTCTTCTCCCCACTGCCTTCTTCACACAGCCTCTCATATTCTCATCTCCTACTGTTGGCTCCTAGAATGCTGAGAAGAGATATTTTTCTTCTGCCACTGCCTCGAGAGACTGGCAAGGACAGGCACCCCTTTTTCAAAGATGAAATGGAAGTAGTTTGATAGCCATTTCCTCTTCCCCTTTGCAATTTTACCAAATTACTTTTCAATGGGGTTTATAAAAGTAAATATTTCCAGGCATTCAGATTAACCTTGCTGCTTGCCTGATGTGAGCAGACAGAAACATTTCTATGTTTTCAGAATTGGTCCCAGAATTTGCAAGAGGCCAACTTTGCTTTCAGAAGTAATTCACATTGTTGATACTGATTTATAAACCACTATGAAATTAAGTGACTGGGTACTTTAAAAAACATCTCTCCTTTGGGCACACTAGTCGCTATTATGGCAGATAGAATCTGTTTGGAATTACTTTTAATGGTTGTTTGAATTTAAAAAGCTGGTAAGGATTGATTCAAATTGAAGGTCATGAACTCCTTTACCCATTTCCCCTCATTGGCTCAACAAGGGTCCTATTTCATGATCTTTTGACCATGATGCAACTCATCTGTTTAGTTGAGAAGGTGCTGATATGAGTAATTAAGCTAAAATGGCATCAGGGAAGAATCTGTTAATATTTAGTAACATATAGTTGACTCTGTCCATCCATCTGTCAGTATATACCCCATAAGTTTTGAACTTGCTGGTTAGTTTCATTAAAATTTGGCACAAAATTAGAGGTATTCATTAGCATTATGCTACTAAAAGCTTTTGGAGAACTGGCAGCTGGTGGAGGGAAAAGTTTTCCTGGTGCAAGAAAAAGACAGTTGAGGCAGTGCAGCCATACATGTCAGTCCATTCACAGGTCAGTCTGAAATAGTGTATTTGACCCTTCACTGAGCCAAAAAGGCAGGTGATGTGAGGACGGTCCAGGGAGGGAAAGGCAGCACAGAGTATTGTGCCATGTCGGTTTCGGCAGTGTGGAACACAAGCTTGAAGAAACTGGGTGTCATTGGTTCTGCTCAGAGAGTGACTTTTCTTTTTTATCTTGTGAAACTGAAGAGGACCTGCCCTACTTACATGCCACTTAAATCCTTTTACAGGGTTGGATTTCCTTTGTCAAAATCCCAAGGAAATATTCTGTCTGTGGAATTAACTACTTTTGATATTACTTTAGGATGCCCTGCCCTGGGAGTAACTAGGAAACCTGGGGGCAAATCACTTCAGAAAAAAAAGATGTGTGAGATGTAATCTAAACGTTTTTTTGGCTTGATATGCTTGGACTCTATCTTGAACTCTCCTGCAGGATTACAGAAGATCCTGACCCCACTGACCTAGTATCAACCCTTTTCTGTAAGCTGTGCACGGTAGAGCAGGATAGATACTGCAAATGGCTTAGAGGCTTAGATGCAGAAGGCTCTGAGTATCAGCACCAGTTCAAAGGATCAAAGGGGTCTGTGACTCTCTAGCCATGCTAATTAATGGAAGAAGTGGTATTTGGTCTTCATTATGGACTTTAAAAAAGAGAAGTCAAGTGTTTTGTCCTGTGGTAAAGCACTGAACAAGGTTGGTGAAAGTAACCGAGCCGACTCCATTAGGCTTTCAGCAGTGTTTCAAGAGCATGGAGCCTCTTATGATGTCATGCTCAGGCAATGCTTAAAAGCTAAATGTTTGATAAATGCTGATACTGCTTGATCTGAATCCCTAATATGTTTCCAGATAGAGCAGCCCCTTTCAAAGGTCTCCAGCGCTCATGCCATGGAAGCACACTTTAAGCAAAGGGCTCCTTAGGTTTCTCCTGTACTCTCTGCTTCGGACCCTCAGCTCAGGACCATCAGGGCTTATTCTGCCTCTCACCAGATCAGGCATTGCTCCATGGCATGCCTTTCGTTTAAATATCCATGGGTTGCTACAGAGGTTAATAGGAGGTCAATGGTCAAGACTCAGATTGGCAGCACTAGCAGCAACCTGGGAACCAAAGCGCTGATGGGCAGAGCAAGAAGTAAGGGTGTTTTAGGAACATTCCTGCATTGTATGTTTTATTAGCTCTCAAGAAGGGGAATGTAAAGCACTCTCCTGAATCCTAAACAATCCCTTCTAATCTGTGACCCTTTCTTTGACTCATTCAGATACTGCTTAAATTTGAAGGAAAATCAGTGGTTACAGAAGGTTTGCACTTGCACAAAGGGACACAGTAGGATAATGCATGCAGGTGCTTATTGCCCACGTCTTTACATGTCACATAGGTAGGCATAGATATACATATATATGAATACATGTCAGTCCTGTAAAGATGGTAAGGCAGCAATTCAAGTTCTTATTTGTAAAAACACATACGTACTGGACATATGTGTCACTCTGCAGTAATTAGTGTAAATATGAATTTATACACACCTGAGCATGATCAGGTTTTAACTAAACAAACAATCAGAATTGTGAGAAACATTCTTTCCATGAAAATATCCAGTTTAATGTGAAAGTGAAAATTGAGAGTTTCTTTTTGTTGTTGCTGGTTTTGTTTGCAATTGGGTTTTCCACAGAACTGTTTTTGTTGTTGTTGTTGTTTGTTTGTTTTTCCAAAGGGAAAGTGAGAGGTGTCTGAGAGAGAAAAATCTGTTGCTGACTCTAATTTATGAATATTTTTCCTATAAGTATCCAATGAATATGATTTCATGCATGCATGTTTATGGCATGAGTCCATATTTGTGCACGTAGTGCTTGATGGGCTTATATTTTGGTGTGGATATGTTCACTTTAAACTACTTTATTGGCATATACTGAAATTATGGTATGATCTTTATCATGGCTTCATTGTAGAACACGACAGCATGTATGATCATTGGGTATTCAAACTGAAATGTGTAAAGCTATTTTTCTATAATTGGTCCCAGGGCAAGGGGTATATCTCACGTATAAAAGGCTCCAGATAAGCTCACAGTACAGTTTCTAATTAAGGAACCAGGAAAGAACTGAACTTTGGAAACTGTGATGAGTCTGTGCCTTTAAAAAAAAAAAAAAAAAAAAAAAAGGAAATAATCACTTTGACCTTGAACTCCAAAAGGCCCTGAAATCAACTGATTTTACTCTTTAAGCTCCTTAACAAGCATGGGGATTAGAGGCGAGCTGTGTAGAACGGTTCATATTAGATATAAACGATAATGGACAATAGAAATTCATCTATGAGCTCACACAGGCATCCTGTGCAAATTCCATTTCCCCAAGATATGGCGATACCATGCTACAGTGTTATATATACCACCAATAACAATGTGACTTCATTGGTTGGGAAGAGACAGAAGAAAACTCAATTGCAGCAGGGCAAATGCAACTTTCAGAGATGTCCAATCCTGTCCTAATCCGAGTCCGTTTAAATAACCACAACCACGTGCATCAAAAAAGGTCAAATATAATCACCCTTCTACCTCATGTAATGAATGAATAATCTGTTTAGCTATTTATTTCAAGTATGATTAAATCACCTCTCCTGACAAAGAAATAAAACTTATGAAAGGAATAAACTGACTGCAGACTGAGGCTGCACATTTCAGTGGCCTTTCATCTGTCCACAGCTAAACAAGGAAGGATGCTGCTGTCACATTAGAAAATGTTTTATTATTTTTTTTTGGCAATTTCATGTTCTCATTTTTTTCCCCCTTTTCTCTCTCTTCTCTCAAGAAGAGCTAAAACAAACAAACAGACAAAAAAACACCTTGTCCCCTTGAAAAAGGAGGAATCTTGTCATGTCTTGAAATAGAAAAGTGCATCACATGTTCGGGAGGAAAGGAAAGAATTGAGGAAAATACCTGTATGAAGATAGGAGCTTATATGACCAAAATAATTGGGGTTGGGTTTGATAAACATTACCCCTTCGACAGCTAGTGTTGCCCCTATAGAATATACCCAATTCTTATGCAGATCTTTATTTTTTTTCCCTTCTGAAAATCACACCTGGTGAAAAAATCATTGTGTCTTTTAAAAGCCACCTCTTGTTAACCTTTTTGTTGATCTAGAGGGGTGAATGACGTGGTTAGACAGGTTACTGCCTGCCGTGAAAACTAGTGGGAAATGATGTTGCACAATCCTTTCCCTCCTCTGTTTCTCAAAAATGCTTATTTTATTTCACTTTTCCCCATTTCAATCTGTGTGGCCTGGCAGACCTGCTGGAAAGAAGCCTAGAATAATATTGTCTCAGTTAGCTGATAGGTGTGAGGGCACCTGCAGGCAGATAAAATGTGTTTGTGTCTGTATCAGAATTTGGTACGCAAAACTCAAAATTGTCATGATTTTGGGACAATCTCCAATTTTCCCTGAAAATCTTGGAAAGCGGCAAGCAAAATTAAAAAGAAAATCAACTCCTTGCTTTTTTATTAGTTCTGGCAGCTTCCCCTAGAAATACACCCATGCTCAGCAGCATCATTCTTTATTTAGCTCTGAACAGACTGAAGGACCTTAGTGAATTCTTTCTCCCTCCTCCTTTTCAGATAATAGCGATGATGCTGCCACATATTTTGCAAAGTGCTCTTTTCTGGAGCTGAAGATTGAGTTACATCCAATGTGATAGACCCCACTGGCAGCCACGTGTTCATAGTAGAGACATTCCTTTACCATGCCAAGTTAATTTTAATTCTATCTGGATTTTTTTTTTTTTTTTTAAACCAG
Organism: Netta rufina; assembly: GCF_964035555.1. Classification (NCBI taxonomy): domain Eukaryota; kingdom Metazoa; phylum Chordata; class Aves; order Anseriformes; family Anatidae; genus Netta; species Netta rufina. Next base: position 17,451,766 of record NC_140134.1, on the reverse strand, counting down.
CACATAAAAGAAAGCTATCGAGTTGCTCAATCAATGTTAGTTTATTATTGCTTACCCAAGTGTTTAATAAACCTATCCCAACCCTGGACATAGCTTTAAATATTTCATGGACTGTAACAAAGCAGATTTTTCCTATCAGACCAAAGTGGCTCTATAAACTATAATTAAGCACTAATTATGAGCTCTACTGGTCAGATAACAGAAGGCAAGGTCCATTGTGTGACTGGCAGAACTGGCAATTAAAGGAGATTATTGTTGTCAAAAATGGAATAAAACAAACAAAGAAGAAATTTGGGAGGAGGGGAAGATTTGCAATTGACCTGGGTAAACTTTGCTGTGTTCATGGGTTTTGGAGATTGTGACATCATGAACACAAAACCTTAACATATGATGATGTAGAACAGATGTGATAAGTTGTTCTGGGAAATTCATATACTTATTGGATAAAAGGTTGTATAATAAGATTCTGCTTGGCTTTACTCTTCTACATTGAAAGAAAATACTTTAAAAACCCAAAGAGAAGATGTATGTTTAGAACTAAAATATTTTAAAGGAAAATGCTTTGTGTTGGTATTATTTTACTCATTGTTGCAAAGCATTCAAAGCCAGAGAGGGCCACGTTGCTCGTTGGCTTAAGAACTACAAAATGAAATTGAAATAGAATGAAGAATAGATCAACTCCCTAGAAAGGGGGAAAAAGGCCCTCTACAACAGGTGAAAAGGAAGTGCGGTTTTATAAATTCGTTCCATTTTAAAATGACTGGCTTCTCCTCTCACTTACGCCATTTTTACACTGGCTTAACTTGATTGGCTCCAGTGGAGTTTTCAATTATGCCAGATACCACTAAAGTGTTATTAGCAGCCTGCTTGGAATTTCTCTTGAAAGTCTGAAACTGTTTCTGAGCTAACAACATACTATTTTTTTTTTTTTCTTCCCCTGGTTTGGAAAAAAATGTTCAGTCTGCAGGAAACCTTGATGCCCCGTTGAAGCAGAATGCTCAAACACCAAAATGATTTGACTTTTCACATACAAATTTTAAATTTCCATGGGAAATAGAGTTTCCAATTACCACTACTGATTGCTATGCTAGTCACAGTTCATATATTCCTAGACCTGATACAGACATTCAAGGGAGCCAGAAGTCCCTTACACACACATGAGCACATTACAGCTTCCTGGAACACTGTTTAGGCTTTCAGGTGGTGGCTGGGAATTTGTCCAATATCAGAAGGTAATGGGCAAACAAAGCCATGGAAATGGAAATGACAATATTTCCTAGTAGCCGGCAGGTGCCTCTGTCCCCGACTTGTGATTGTGCCTAAAAGTAACAGTATTGCTCTCTCCTCTATCTCTCTCCTTTAAAAGCAATTTGCATCTTTTGAAAAAAAAAAAAAAAAAAAAAAAAAAAAAAGATTAATAAATTTTAAATGTTCCTGGTGCTTCTGTGCCAACTGGCACTGGAGGGGGCCTGTAACCTTGCCCAACTGCACTATATATAATTATTAATTAGAAAGCAACCTGGGAAGCAATGATCCTCTCCCCCAACATAAACCAGACTGAATTCCATTGAACTCCATTGAATTCATGGCACACGAGAAAATTGGTTTTCCTGGGTTGCACTTGGGAACAAACTTTATTTTACTTTGACTAGTGGATCACCATCTAGAATGGAATTATGGGAACTAATTGGAAAAACTTGGGTGCTCATTTTATAAATCAGCTGGCAGATCTGCTGCCGTAATTAATGGATCTGACTGGCAATTTTCCACAAATACACACCCATTTCCCAGTGATTTCCACTGTGCATACATGCATTTTGCAGGAGCTCAACTTGCAAAGGGACGTATTTAAGAGTTTATAACTGTCCCAATGACAGCAAGTTCTAATTTAAAACTCCTGTGTAATACTTGTTAGGAAGTTTTAATATCAAAAGGGCAGCCAAGGTCTTCCATGAGAAATTTCTAGACAGTGAAAGAAACTAATCCTTTTTAGTGATGTTTGGCTTCTCCTCTGCAGTAGCTGATCTCTGATTTCATATTTTATATCCATGGTTTGTTAATGAAATTTTCTCCTTTAAAGAGTAACCAGGCGGATAGAAAAAATTAGCTGATACTTTGCAGTAAACGTTTGAAGTGAAATTCAAGTAGCAGCCTGAGGCTCACAGTATGTAAAACCAACTACCAAAGTTTTAGGGGGGGTTTAATCTATTTTTCCTTCTCAGGGGACCTCTGCTGTATTAAATTCTTTGGTTGAAGAGAGGCAGCCAAGTTGGCATTAGAACTGACTTAGCAATTTGCATCTTTTGAAAAGGGATTAGCAGATTTCAAATGTTCTTGGTGCCCCTATGCCAGTTGGCACTGATAGGGGTCTGTAACCTCACCCATCTGCAGCACCGCCTGCCATGGGTCTACCTGAGAGGTGTTGTGGGGCTTGCTACGCTTCCTTCAAAGAGAAAGAGAAAAACGAATTAGGCAGCAGGAGAATTTTATGTCCACACATATTGGCATCACTGCCGTTTATGAGGCACCCAGGTTTGCTTCAGGCTCATCCCTGGTTATATTGTTCAGGCTTTTCTTACCTGGCACTCAGGTTCATGAATTTTTAATAGCACTTTAAAATACCTTGCTATATGCGAGGCAGTGTCCAGGGCCTCACAGCACCTCTAGAATGGAAGCATAAGCTGGATTTCATTGGAGACAGTGTCACGAAGGTGGGTTTCACCTCTGAATTTCATCCTGATCTAAGTTAGTAAGGTCAGTCATCAGGAGTTTCTGGGGACCATGGAGGAGTAAGCCTTTTGACAGGACAATTAATTACAGCTATCTTAGGATAAAATACCTGCATTTTTCCAGTGACCAGCAGACAACATTGACAGTTGTCAGTGGAGAAATGCGGAGAAGGAGGAACTGTATTTTCAGAGGGCCTAAATGGTCTAGAGAGGGAACCCAAACAACTTGCTGAGGCTGGATGTCTATGTAGGTGACCAACTTGAAGCCCACTGGGGTACAGCTTCAGATCCAAAGCCCTGATTTTTTTTTTTTTATATCCTTTAACTATTTTCTTCTGAAGAATGTAAAATCAACTGGTAAGAAACATTAGGAATACAGACATGGGTAGAATTTCAATTTTCAAATGTGGCCCCAAAGGCTTCCAGGAGAGCACAGCAATGACTTTTTTTTAACAAAATATTCAACATTTCTTCAGTTTGTCCCCTGGTGAATTTTTGGGGACCACATTACATTTTTATGTATATTTTTATAACACTCAAGAAACTCCCATGAAGTTGTCTGATTTTCAGTTGTCATCAAAATCCGATCGTCTGTTTTGTGGGACTTATCTTCCATTTCTCGTAGGTATATGAAAGGCTTACAGGAGGAGTAAAAAGGTTTGTGAGAAATTCCCCCAAATGACAGATGACCTTCTTAACTCTATTCTGAAGGCAAATTAGCCTGTGTTTAGTATCACCCAATAAAGCTGTCTTGTTAATGAAGATGCCCAGTTCCTTAGACCTGAAATAAAATCAAGAAGGTGTGGCAGTGCCACCATTGCAGTCACACAGGGGGAAGACATCAGACTATTAAAGAGCTATATCCAAAATCAGGTTCAGCACCTTCCACTGTGCCCAGAAAGGTGGGAAGCTCAAGACAGAAAAAGCCCTTCTCAGGACTCCATTGGGAAATAATGGTCCAACTTTGTGCAATAGGTATGAGGGTGGAAGCTTATGTTATAAATGAAAATTTGATGAGTGTTTGCTTGCTGCCTCCCCATGCACTGTTTTTTTATATTTCCTATGTACATTGTCTGATATTATGTGCCTATAAAACTTCAGCATGTTTTTCAATAGAAGACCACCTGTTTGCTTTCCTTTTAATGCTTCTGCAATATTTGAAGTCCTATAAAACACGGTGGGTAATTCTGTAGGAATAAGTAAAATAGGCCAAATCCAGCCCATATTGCTCACACCACATTTCTTATATGAGCTGGGACTGTGATAATATGTGCAGAGTAATTGAGGATGGGATTCCAAATAACTGTAGCAGATTTCTTTCCCCCCCTGCAAAGCTTTTTGTGTTTGGTCTGCCTGGGCTGCCTGCTGGCTGGGGTGCATGTGGGTGGGAGCAGAGGTAAGGGAAATGCCTTCTGTAAGTCAGTATCGAGAAAGCTTTTTGTCTTCCTTTCTGAAATAAATTGTGCCGAGAACCTCATTCAACCGCTCATTTGGATAAAACTAGACACCCTGGTGTCAAGTGAATAGGAAGCAATGGGAGGTCAACATGTCTCAGTGCCACAGGAGAAGGGGGTGGCCAGAACTTCACAGCAATCAGACTGCGTATATATGTACATATAGACTTCCTACATCAATCACTAGCTAGAACATGCATATGACACGCATGCATGTGTGCAAGGCTGCTGATGCACAGAAGAGAAAGTAGCACCTTCCTTTCCTCTGCATACACACCAATTCCTCTGAACTGAGGAAGAAGAAAGAAAAGATTCAAATTAACCCCCCTCCAAAATTACTTGAAACTACCCTGAATTATTAGGAAGGCAAAGCAACAGCCCAGCAGGGAGTGGAAAATGTGATAACGACAAGTTTTGTGCCTAAAGGGAAGGCAGGAATGAAATCAGAAAGATCCGATGGGGCCAGGTGAGTAAAGAGCCAGCCAAGCAAGGGAGCGCAAGATGCCCGGAGGCAGTGCAATGTGCTGGCAAGGAGCCACGCTGCCGGGAGAGAGCGGAGGAGTGTGAGATAGAGAGAAGGGGAGGGAAGGAAGCAGCACACCTTCGTGGGCATCGGAGAAGCCCCCTGACAGCTCCCTTCCTTGGTGCTGGCTGCAAATGTAGGAGAAACCTACACACAGCCCCAGGAGGCAGGAACCTGCAGGAGCCTGCTGCAGTGCTGCAGAAGTCCAAAGGCTTCCTGGTGGAAAGCCAGGGTGAGCTCTGGCAGGGTGGCCAGGCAGCTGGTGCAGAAAACAACAGTGGGGATGTTGTTGCCACTCGCCCATGAAAGGCTACTTCAGAAGCAAGGTTTATACTTGCCCTCAGCCTTTAAAAGGGGGTTAGTTAAAGGGAACACACTGCCATTAATACGTTAGATGGATGTGGCTACAGGGACAAAGGCTTAATATGATGTGCTTGAAAATGACATTTGCCTGTCGCCAAGCAGATGTGGCCTGCTGGGACCTGTTGCTTTGGCGCAAGGGTGGTGGGCACTGTGAGGAGAGTGAACAGAGAAGGACCTGATCAGACCTCCACCACAGCCACCAAACTGCAACTCAGGCCCAGGCAATCCCTTACTCAAGCGTGGGGAGATAAGTTTTTTTCAAGGAATGCTGTCAGAAGACAGATCAGCATTTCTGGGTTTCCAGGGATGAATGCACAACTCTGCAAAGTCTCCTGACTTATCTTGGCAGCATATGTGGAGTCACAGACACTAGGGCCATAAAAACTTGATGGCGTTCCCATTCCGGCACTGTCAGGTTATTCCCTGCTCTCTGATATTTCCCTAGCTCTTCCAATGTCAGCTTTCAAGAACCCCAACTTTACAAGGTGTTGCTGTGGCTGTGCTAGTCTGTCCCCCAGTGGGTTAGGAGATACAAAGGCATTGGATGCACTCTTCAGCCCCTTTCCAAAGCCCTGCCTTGTGAGAAAGGGCTGGACCTTGCTATGGGGCAAGTGATTTTTCTTTCTACTAGGCAGCAGAAATGCTGTTGGAGAAGAAAGAGCCAGGGATGGCCAAGTGGAGCAAGTGACCTGCAAGAGGCAGCTCAGAGCCATCAATCAGGCTGGACCTGCTTGAAAAGAGGGCAGCAGAGCAAGGTTGGGGGGGGGGAGGGGGGAATTAACTGGTTTTTGAGATGGTGTGACTGCCTAGGATGACTTTGTAGGCACAGCCACTTCGTGGCCTTGATGACATCTGGTGCCTCTGATCACAGCTAGCTCAGGGATCTGCAAAGCAGGTTGATTGAAGGCCTTAGGACATGTCAAGGGGAACAAGAACAGGACAGAGTGCCAGCTCGCTGGGCAAATGGCAGGAAGCCTGGCTTTATCAGGATGCTGCAGGCAGGAAATGATTTGAAGTACACAGCCTTTTCTTGTAGAGTGATTGAGGGAAGGGAAGAAAGCAAGAACAGGAGCAGCTGCAGCTGTATTTCAAATTTTTCTCTCTAGCGCTACTGCTCTTTCTTTCAAAAAAAAAAAATTTTTTTTTTTTTTTTTAATTGCAGTGCTTCTGTTTCTTCCCCCTCCCTTTCTTATTTTAAGGTTATTGCCCCAGATTAGAAATATCCCAGGTAACCTGGAGAGTTCATTTTATTTTGAAGCCGATATCACCTCTGTCTCTGGTACCTATGGACAGCCAGGCTTTCCTCCCTCCACATTGCTCTGAAATCAGGAGGAACAGCCATACAGTCCATAGTTGCTAAATGCAGCTGCTTTGGGGAGCATGGGAAACCTGTGCACAAGCAGAGATCTGGTGCCTACGATTGCAAATCTGTGCTGTTGGTACCCAGGCTGGCCAGTAGAAAAGTTGACTTGGCTGGTTAAAATGGAGGCACATGCTTTGCACAAGAGGTGATAAACCCTCAGTGTTTTTCATTTTAGTCTTCCAGCCTCTCTTCTGCCTGCCTTCCTTCTGCAGTAATGGGAGAGGTTTTTCTTGGCTGTCCTCTCCCCCCTTGGAGATCAAATACAGGCTCTGGCGCTGAGTTCCTGAATTTATGACAAGTGCCAGCTTCTTCTAGCCTCAGTTTCCATTAAAAGCTAACTTGCGGGATCAGCACTAGGACCACTTGTTTTGTCTTTTGGCACCAGCTCTTTTATGAATAAGAAACATATCAAAGGGCAAATAATCAGAAAACTAGGGAGGTAAAAGTACAAATGTTTCACTGCTCTCTACCTGATGGGAAAGTCTTTGTAGCCCTTAGGTCTGACATTAAAACTTACAAACTCCTACACTTGTAACTGTTGTATAAAAAGCTGTTATTGCCCTTAAAACTAGTCATTGGAGTTGAAAGATAAATATTATTCTGTATCTTATTGAATAAAATATATTATATCACAGGTGATGGAGACAGATTGTCTCAATAAATTCTGATACTGTATTCGGAGGAAAAGTGGCAATAAAAATGCTGATGACTTGACACAGAGAGAATATTGAATGTCATTAACATGTTATTTCCTCTGTTCTGATATCACTGTCATGTTCTTCCCACTGCTATAATCTCTATCAGTTGTGGGTTCTGATTTTATTTTATTTTTCATTTTGCTTGTTTGAATGAGAAAAATGTCATTTTTTTCCAGTCCTTTAAATTACCCACTACTTGGGAAATGATTACAGATATGAGGTCACATCTTCAAATGTAGAAATTAAAACAAGGTTTGATATTTAACAGTATTCTATGCATGGGCTCAAGAGGAACCCTTAAGACTGTCACTATCATCTGATAGGTGATTACGACAAAGTCATAGCCATCTGCATGGTAATAACAGCAATATCTTGCTGTTATAAAATGCTCTGAAAGCACTTAATGAAGGTAGTTGTCACTATTCTTTTACTGATGGGAAAACAGAGGGCCAGAAGGTAAAGTGAGTCACCCAAGGTCATTTGGTAGTCCAGTGGCAGAGCCAGATTCCTGCAACGTGTCCTAGCTCTATCAAGTAAAGATGTATTGCCCTACAACTTCTGTGAAACTTGCACACTGCAGCTGCTTTTCCCAGCCTATGTTAACTTATACTTGCTAGAGCCACTACCCAGCAAGTTTTCAGTTTTTCTTACTGGGTGATACTTCTGGTTTTATTTCCTACTCCTGTCTAGATAGGGACTCTCTCTCTAAATTTATGTACTTCATGATGAGGTTTGCATAGCTGGGACCATATCTATATACAGTTATGAAATGAGCCCTCAAAGAAAACAACAAAAAGCCTTGTCTTCATCCCTTTTCCCCAAACTAGAATAAAACCACTGCTTTTCAAAAAGCCTGAATCTGTCACTCTGTGCCAGAAAGCCTGTTGTGATAGCCCTACGGGTAACTCAGATCAGCTTGTACCAAAGAGCGTTTGGATCACGTGGATTGTTTGGCATCCTCATGAGAGAATATGCTGCTGGCCTTGAATGATAGCAATTAAAGGTGCAAAGAAGTCATCTGTCTATTTGCTAGGACCAGTACCTAGGCTGGTTTCCTACTGTAATCTTGTGCTTTATCCACAAATAATTCAAAATAACTCCAGGAATAGCCACCACTTCCATTAGAGGACCATTTCATGCACTGTTATAGTTTATTGTCAGATAGTTTTCAGCAATTAAATTCCAAATTGATTTCACAGTTGCACATGCTGCTTCTGTTATTTATTTTGGTCCTCACCTGTCCGAGGGAATGGTGTGCCTCTGTCTCTTCACAAATAAATGCTGCTGCTTAGCTGAATGGAATATTTTAAGTGCCTGAAAAATAGCCTTTTACTTAGAAATAGTGCATGAGACAGGTATAACAGAGTTTAATTTTCACAAAGCCTCAGAAATAATACTGATGGATTTTGAAAAGGGAAAAATATCATAGATATTTTGCTAAGTGTCACAGTACCTACATTTTCCTATTTGTTCCGGTGTCCTGTAGGAAGAAGTGTTATTTCTCAACATAGAACAGAAGATGGAATTAACTCCCTGGTATAGCTGTGTTACTACTCTGCTATTCACTTCTTGACTTCAACTAAAGTGCCTACAGGTCCTATCCTGCTAAGTTAATGGGAACCTTTCTGATAAGGTAGATATGGGGCCAGTAAACCATAAAAGCTTTATGCCTCAATTTACCCAGGTGTAAAATGGGAATAAAATTCTTCACATTTTGTAAGGACTACTGAAAAGGCAAGAGGAGCTAGCTGCCATCTAAAGCTACAGAGTAAAATGCTATTAATCCCTTAACCGTCAAGTCTCACCTCTTTTGAACAGACACTGGGTACAAAGCAGACCTCTAATAAAGTTCTCCTGTGCTCAGTTTCTCCCCCTTTACCTAGGGTGCATGCTGAAGTATATGTGTAGCTGCCTTTTCTTCTCTCTCCCTCTTTTTTTTTTTTTTTTTTTTTTTTAACCTATGCTGGGGCTTTTTGGAAATCATTCTGTTTTGAGGTGATGGTTTACTTTTTTATTTTATTTTTATTATTTTTTTTTTTTTCTTGCAGAAAGTGTACTCCAGGCCAAGATAGGCTTCAGGGCAGTTAATTTCATGACAGGGAAAAAAGAGATATTCATACCATCTTGGCACCACGTCATTATTAACATGCAAGCAGTTCCCCTTTTTTTCTTAACATATAAAGAGAACAATTGAATTTTGCAAGGCAGGACTCTTAATCTCCAGGATCAGATTCTTCACGGCAAGGAGGGGGTGTAAAAGTTTCTCTCTTGCTCTGTCTCTTCATGGCGCATGGTCCCAGCTGTATGACTCCGTTCATGAATATGCATGAAATCAGATATGACATTGCCCTGCTCCCATTAATAATCTTGTCATCTGACTTGTGCAGCATTAAGCTTCAGCCCGTGGCTCCTCATAGCAAATGCAGCCTGAAGGAGAGGGAGGGAGGGGAGGAAAAAAAAAGGCCATGCCTTTTTTTATTGGGATTAAGTGCTTGAAAATTTTGGCAGGGGGTTGCCAGGAGAGTAAGGGGAGGGAGAGAAAGAGAGAGAGACACACATAGGGACAGAGAGACGAGAAATCCTCTATGAATGCGTTGGCTTGTTAGAAGCCCAAAGCGGTGGGTGTAATGGTATGCGAGCTGACCTTGAATATAGCCACTGTGGGTTGCCCCAGCTTTTTTGTAAAAGAAGCATTTGCAGCAGAGGTTTGGATTTCAGGCTTTGCAGTCATCAATCATCTCAGCCTATTCTCCTCTTTGACAGCTCTGTACAAGGCCTGACATTTGACACCCAAGACCCCAGGACTTGCACAGAGGCACAAGCTGAGGCCCTAGGGAGGAGGTAGGGAACTAGGGGAGAAAAAAAAAAATCCAGGAGAGACTTTTTTTTTTTTTTTTAAAGAAGTCACAAAAGAAGCTGCAAAACAAATTGTAACTGTAATAGAAATTGATTTAACAGAAGAAGATCACATTGAGTTCTGTTCCCTGCATTGTGCAGGCCATGCTGATAAGGCTGATCTGGAGAGGTGGGAGAAGAAAGGCAGGCAGAATGGGGTTCGGGGGAGCACGATGGGGCTCACAGCCTCATTTCTGCATACCCTGGGGTTACCCACCTGCCAAAGTTGTACACAATTTTCATGTGGTTAACCTGCACTCGAGAACTTCTAGGTGGAACTGAGCAGACTGCCCAGCTCCCTGAGCCACAGACCTGTTGGAGGACACAGGCCTGAGGACTGTGGTGAGGTGAGGCCTGTCTGGGCCTCGGCCAGGTCACCCAGACTAAATTTCAGCAAACCTAGCTATGAAATCAAGTGACTGGTTTGCATTTCTGGGGGCACTAAGGGACATGAACCAAAACAAGATATGACTTGTTAAAGCAGATATGTGTTTTGGGGTAAAACTTTTTTTTCAAGTAAGTTCTTACTCGGGCTGACACGTTTTGACAGTTGCAATTTTTCAGTGTTTATTTTTTTTTATTTTTTTATTTTTTTTTTCTTCTCTCTTTTATAATACAAATGTAACAACATTATTCTGACCCCAGAGGCTTTACTAGTCCACCACTTGCTTTTGCATTAAGCAAAAAGGATGCCCAGCACAGATTAAACCTTTTTTTTTCTGTTTGCACGTTCTCCCATCCCTCACACCAACTTCTAATTGATAACAAGAAAGACAGCTCCTATATAGAAACTTTATGTGCTGTTTAACTATAGTCCACCTATTTCTACTGAAGTACATCTGTGGCTTGTTGCTACTTCACTAGTAATGAAAAGGGTGTTTGCAGGATAATTCTGTTGAGCATGAGTATTGGCACAAGGAAATTTTTTGTGATCAGGGGCAATCAACGATGTGAGTGCAAGTGGGCAGGAAATGGCATAGCAAAATATTTTTCCTCAAAATTTAGCTCTCCAGTGGCACATGACATTTAAATTGATCTAGAGACAGGTGACAATCTCCTCTTTCTGCTAAATGTGGATTCAGCCCAGAAGTGTGTGTCCAGCTGCTGAATTTTGCTGACACAGGAGGTTAGGCTGAATAGTCTGAATGATTATCCAGAAATGTCAGCTGACCCTTTAGGAGAGCTTTTGTCACAGAACACTTCATTTGAAAAAAAGTTGCACATCCCTTCAGGAATTTCCCATACATTGGTGTTGATCTACTGTGCATTTCTTTTGCCTTTTACTTTGAATATTTACTGTTTGTAAGCCATGATTTCACTGTCTGTGTCAATGTGTGTATTATGTGGCACCATTTCTCTTTCCTGTGTGGATAACTGAGAGGCGTAGAAATAAATGAAAAGTTTGAGTACGTCATTTCTGTAACAAACATTCAGAGAAGCACTTCCAGAGTATTTAGCAAACTTTTGCTTTCCATAAACAAGACTGCGTGCTCAAATGAACCTTCCTGGAAAAGGGTCACAAATGATGTCAAAGTGAATTAACAGCTTTTTATGTGAATGAATGTTTGCAAACATTGTTCTGCTGTCCTGCTTCAAACTAGTAATTATAGTTGCAGCTCTACATTAGGAAAATCCAAGCTCACTCTATAGGACACACATTTACTGCCTGCAGGGGTTAGGACGAACATTTTTCCCTCCCCCATCTACAGACTGAGCTAAGTGCTCTGTGGGTTTTGAGGGTCGCCTTCCTCTGAAGTCTCAGGGTTTAGCCACTGCTGGAGGCATGATACCAAACTTGATGGACCAATAGTCTGATTCAATATGGCAATTCCTCTGCTCCTTGTATTTTTCAAACTGGCTTCTGTGTGCACATGCCCAAGTGGATGATTTATCGCCTACTCTGAGACACGCTTTTTGCATAGAAAAGGGCAGGATCAAACACATTTTCTGTGTATGTGTATGTGTGTGTGTGCATATGTGTCTAGAGAGAGACAGATATGAAGCAGCCGATCAGTACTGTTTTCCTTCTCCACTCTGAATTTAACCCAGAGTGTGACTCTCCTCCTTTAACAGGTTGATTTTATTTTTCCAACTTTTCATTCAATGCTACATCTATTTCCAGGCTTTCTACTTTTCCAGTTGGTGTTCAAAGTAAAGGAAAGAGTTAGAGGATAAGTATCCTTGCTTTGTATGTTTATTTCCTTCACTGCTTTTCAGGCTCAAGGAAAATCCCACCAATGCCTTTCCAGACTCCAAACCTGACACTTGAGTTGATTTTTCCCCTTAGTTCTGCACTCAAAATGAGGAGTTTGCAATATTAAAAATGAAAAGTCTTAATCTACTGGTAAATCCTTTGATCCATAAAATAAGTTTTTTTTTTTTGTCCTTTTTTTATTTTTATTTTTTCTTTTCCTTATCTGTAAGCTTTTGAAAAAGATTTAGTTTAGGCAGAAAAGGCCCAATGACAGAAGTTTGAAAATGTCACCCTCCGGAATTGATTATTTTTAAAGAAATGAGTGAGGTGTCATTACAACACATTGCCATCAATTTGTTTTTGTGACAAAACTTCAGACTCCATTCTTCTACAGGAAACTTAAGGCAAAAGCAAGTGCACACCCATTGGAAACGTAAGGATTATTCTCTAGGCTCATCCATCCCTGCTTCAATTACAAAAAGGCACAGTGGATTATCCTTCCATATCTATCCATCTTCTAGATTTGTTTACATTGTCCTCAGCTGTGTACTTTTTAAAATTTGGAGTTCTGGTAATAGGATCAGTAGAGGAGATTCCTATCAAATCCCTAACTATCCATTGGAAGGTCACAGAGACTACCATTCACTATTATGAGCCTAGAGGAACTAGATGAGCTTTTTTTTTTTTTTTTTTTTTTTTTTTTTTTTTTTTTTTAATAAAAACTCCAGTTATATATGCACAAAGAGTCAGGAAAAAGAATGGAAGCAAGTAAACTGCATCTAGCATAAGAGGTACCACGTACAAAGAAAAGTTGAGAATAACAGAGTGCAAATAAAATAAGGGGAAGTGATGAAGGGCGTTAGAGTCTGGAGTTATTCCATAAAGATGTAACAACAACTTTGTGTGCTTGATTCTTAAGAGACTACTTAAAAATATTAATAAAAAGTGATAAGAATTGTCTAGCATTTAAATTCTTTATCTGAGACACAAAAGCACAGGCAAAACACAAATCAAAGTATAACTTCTTGCCTTTGACACAATACAATGAGAACCAGTATGTTGTTATGTAGTACATCATAAATATCTAGGGATAAACACGAGAGACCAAAAGAAGAAAGGATGGATCATTTTTATTTTACTTCTTTTTTGTTGCTTTTATTTTTTTCTTTACCGTTTTGGTTATGTTTTGCTCTATAAAAACAATTATTATTCTCCTCATGCAACCACTATTGATGTGAAATTATTGCATAAGTGAAGACTAAGGGATCCATTTCAGCAGAGAGGCAGCCCTGTTTGTACTAGATGCTATAGAGACTGGTGAATGAGGATTTCTCACACTGGTGCTGAATGTGGAAACAAATATATGTGAAAGCAGACAGAAAATTTAACTGCAAACAGACCAATGTGACTTTCCCTCTCATGCCCCCAAAATGCAATAACCAACTGTGCTCAGCTTCATTGAAAACATTGCATCCTTTTTCCTCGCGCATGGGTGGGCACTTCATGATGCTAAATAGGACATTTTGACTGCTCATATCTACACCTTGAGGCCTACCAGATCTGAGGGCAAAGTAGTGCCTGCTCATTTGACTTGCACAGCTGCAAAGCTTCCAGCACAAATGCTACCCTAACGCTCCTGCACAGGGGCTGGATGTGATGGCACATTGCTCAGTTGAAGAGGAAAAATAAAGAGACAACGAACTCCCAAGCCTTAGTAAAGTGAGCCACTCTCCCCAAGCCTATGAGATTAAAGCAATGGATTTTCAAGTAGTTCTTCAGAGTGACTAATTTATATGGATATCAAGGATTCAGTTGGAGAATTAAAAAAAAGTAGCTAGGGGAAAATATGATGCTCTCTAAGTCCCAGTGGTATGCCACATTCATTTTACTAGAGAGTTTATTCTTTAGTACTTTCATGGATTGACATGAGGGAGGAATTCGCATGTCAGGACAGATAAAATCTCCCTCCTGCCAAAGGAGTCTATTCAGACATGCATGTTAGTAGGTTGATAACTTATTCTGTATTGCAGAGGACTCAAAGATAGACATTTCTCCTTTTATCTCCATCTCTGCGCTCCCTGCATACTAAAGATACGGGGAAACAGCAAGATACATCTTAACTAGCCCTCTCAGAGAGGAGAGACTTTTCCTAGTTCATGCCAAGAGATGCAAACTTAAAGGAATAAGGTGTCACACAGACTAATAGCAAATACATTAGCAATGTTTATGCGCATAATTAGAGCCCAGTGTGAATATCTTTTTTAAAACAATACAAACCCTGGACTTTGTGGTTATTTATTTATATTCCTCCCCCCTTCCCCCCCCCTCTCCCCCCCCCAAGATAAATACTCAATATTTCAGTGCAACTGTTTCCTATGACTCTGCTCTAGAGATGGGGAGATGGGGAATAGGTTGAGAAAATGGGTGAGTAGACTAAGTGAAACGTGTTGAAGAACCCATCTTTGATATGCTTTCCAACTTCTAATGAAACCTTAGTGTTTATCTGGGAGATAGGCCCATTCTCCTTCTAAAGACAAGGAAACCGAGGCAAACTTATTCCTTGACCAGTACCACAGAAGTATGTCTCCTCTACCAAATGGAGTTAAAATGCAGGAGTGGTTACTCTGATGCTTAAGCTGATCATCTCCACTGGATATACTTTTTATATTCTTGGAAGGTAAAGATGGTGTGATTTTAGGGAAATTAATTATTTGGGCAGATTAAATTATGTGAGTGTCATTCCCAGGATCCTGTTTAGAACATGGAAGATGGATATCCTCCAGAACATAGCTCAGAGCACCTCTGAAAGGCCCCTTGGCAGGACTTTTTTCTCTGCCCTTCTTCTTCTTCAAGAGGACACTGAGTGAGGAGCCTTCTTCTCTGGATACTGTGGGGTACTTGTGGATATGAAACAAATCAGATGGACTAGGAGCTTCTCTGCACTTTCTTGCATCCTTACAGCTCAGTTCCCCATAGCAGATTCCTCTTATTTTTAGACAGCTCCTATAAGTACATTGAGATTAAAGTGGCTTAGAAAGCATTATATATAGATGTGTATACATACCTCAAATATTTGCCTAGATGTATCTTATCTAAACTTCTGCATGCATCTGAATTTCCCAGGCTTGAACTATGGTTTGTGTAAATTGATGTTGTCTCACTGTCTTTGAGTAAGCTTATTTACGTCAGTTCTGGAATTAGTCCCTAGTTCCAGCCAGCACTTAGCTGCAAGAGTCAAAATAACATGGAGACATACTGTTTTCCTGTTATCTCTAAACTCACTAAAAACAGAAGCTATTAGAAATATTGTGAGAAAACTATATTCTTGCAAGAGTTGCTGCCCACTTAAGAATTTTAGATTGGTATCTGCAAGAATGTGCAGTTGTACCAATCCCCAAACTTTAGCATAGTTTTCTTTCACTTAGTTGTAACTCATTTTGACTTGCCTATCCTAGCTTTGAGAGTTTTTAGATCAAGTCATTTCAGACATCTTCAATTTTTTTTTTCATCATGCTTCATTATTTGCATGTATATCTAAGATTCTTAAATGAAGAAATGTAGCATAAGAAAAATCTTGATGAAAATTCCATTTCCTTCCCCCCCCCCCTTTTTTAATTTATTATTATTATTTTTTTTTATTATTTTAATGCAGTCTATACTGTGGTCCTTTCTAGATGATGTTTTAATTCTACCTAAGTTCCTACCCAACATGATTCCTTTTGGAGCAATAAGACTTTCCCAGAAAAGACTTAGTGAGGTAATGATTCAGAGACATAGACAGACAATAGACTATTTGTTTCAACTTAATTATTAATGTAGTGTTATCACTAATGATAACACAAAATGACATACTTTCCAATGAATTCTGCTCTATTTGTGTACCACTTAATATAAGAGTAATTTTTTTTATAAACCATAGAAGATGACATCTCAATATAGATAATTGCACAGAAAGGGTAAGGAAAAGGGGTGCAAGGAAAGGTAACATAATTGATTGATGTAAATTCAGTCATACATCATAAAAATTCCACAGTTGCTTCTGTCTTTCTTTATTGAATAATTTTTTCCTGTTATTACTGATCAACTAATACATCCTTTAGTGTTTTAAGAATAATTTAGAGAAAGACATTTCAGCAAGGTGAGCTCAAAACTGCGATTTCAGCTTTGAATTGTTCTTTTCTATTGATCTTCCTGTAATTTACAACCATTTCCCATCAGAAAGTTCTCTCCTGCTTTACATCAACCAAATTTGGGGCACAGTTTCATCCTTACGGAGAGCACCTGCTTTTTGTCCCATGTGAAGGGAGATTAGTCTCCAGCTATGTGAATTTGCTGCCCGTTGGCTGTGTTCACCATAAAACCAACCAAAACATTCTGCATGTTTTTAGGTGGAATTGCTCAGAGATTTGTAAAATGATTTTGATCTTGGATCTGAGCCTTCCATTAAAGTGCTTGACTTACCTTGACCACTGTAATTTTAGAAAGCTGACCCTTCTCTCTTGCAATTTACACAGTGTTTTTAGCCTAATGCAGAATTTCCCTCTTCTGCAGCTGGGAGGAGAATATCCATCATTTCCAGATGTGGACATATGATCCAGGAGGCAATTGAAGGTATTTTGAAATCATATGGTTTGGTTTATGAATTTGGATTGGTCAAGAGAGATTTGCTTGAAATCCTTGAGAGAGTATGGCACCTCGCTGACTTGAGAGGCATTTTAAAATAAAACCTGAAGTTAAACGCATTTTATAGAGAGGCTTAAAACTTCTAAAATATAAATCTAAAATATTTATACATGGGCTGCGATGGAACAGAAGTTACGACCTCATATGTGAATGTCTAGGATTTGTTTTTTCCTTCCACCAGCCCACCTGGAATGACTTTAGCTTTCAGCTTTACCTCAGGCTGTACCCAGGTTAGCTTCTAGTGACTTATGACTCCATCAATCTGCACAGATATGTGCTGTGCTCCTTCAAGGGAAGCTGTTCATCTTCTATATGACTGCATCTCCACCTCTTCCAAAGTTCAAAGAACCCAGGACAATTGCTTATTCGGACGGGCTTCCAGTAAGTATAGAGATGCTCTCCCTGCCTTCCCCTGTGAATCAGGACTTTCTGGTGAACTTTGATAGAGACAAAAACTTTCAGAGTAATCCATCCCCTGTTGAACTAGAAAGACGTGATGATGGTGATGAAACATCAGGTGAGATTGCTCAGTATGTTTTAAGGAGCTTTGAACTGGAAATGGATCAATTTAGAGCTCTTTTCTAAAGTCAAAGGAGCACATTTTTTACGATCCATTTCCCATGAACTAACAACTGTTCCCTATCCAGCAGACAGTTTACTTGTAGCTATTTTGACTTGCATTATTCCACTTAATGAAGATAAACATAAGTCAGACACAGGAAAGCCACAGAATGACTATGAACGGGAAGCGTTCCAAGTATTCAGCATTTACTAGACAAAATTGGCCAGTAATTCTTTTTGCTTTTCACTGAGGATAAAAATCCCTGAAAAATAATAATCATCATTGTTTGAACTAATATAGCACTTTTATCCAGTGATCTGAGAACACTTCCCAAACATACTGTACTGAGAACAGCCATGTGATTAGATTCATATTATTTAAAATACCTGTTTTACAGACAGACAAACTCATGGGTCACCCAGAGGTACCATGACTCCCCATGGGTCACAGAGTCAAAAGAGTACAGAAGATTTCTGACTGCCATTTCTATGATTTCAGTGACATTGCAAAGAATGCCTAATATTGCTTACTTGAGTTGCTTAAATTATTCATATTACAGAGACTTTGGGGATGAATACATTTTCTGCTTACATCCAGCTTTAAAAAAAATTGATTCTTTTTCAGTGATTATTTGCATGGTTGTACACTGGGATATTTTGTTGTGTAAACTTTTCATCTTCATAATGCTCAGGATTTTTAATTGGTGGATGATTAGTAATATAGATCAAATGTTATTCTTTCTATTCTTTCTTACTCTTGATTGGATTA
The DNA here is from genome assembly GCF_964035555.1 of Netta rufina. Classification (NCBI taxonomy): domain Eukaryota; kingdom Metazoa; phylum Chordata; class Aves; order Anseriformes; family Anatidae; genus Netta; species Netta rufina. The sequence goes on along the minus strand of NC_140134.1, from coordinate 17,433,534 downwards.
GTATTTTTTTTTTTTTTTTTTTTTTTTTTTAAAGCCAGAAAAGAAGGAATGTCAAATATTTAATACATGCAAGACTACCTTTGTGAGAAAATAGCCACTTTCCTGGTAGGAATATTCATCCCCTAAATCTTTATCTAAACAAAACCTACTTGCCTGTATGTTTGCAAATAGTAAGGCATGGGTGAAACAAATGTTCTGAATTAAGATGGGTGTTAACAAATGCTATAGTTCACTCAGTTTCAGTGACTGTACAATTAATAAGCGATGGTGAATGGACTTGAATAATACAATCTCTGCCACTGGAGACAAATCAATGAAACCATGACTCTTCACACTCTTTCTGTCTTCAGTCATCAAATGACTTATTAAAATTATTTAATATCTTTAATTTTAGGTCAGTGCTTTAAGAAGTTACCTAGTCTTCTCCTGCTCATGCTCCACTAATGACAGTAAGTTGACTGTGATGTTAACACTGAAATCATTTGCCTAGACAGGCTAAATAGATCATGCCCTTCCTGAGCCTTGAGTCTATATTTTACAAACAGCACCATATGGTTAATTTTTATGCCAACCGGTCAAGTGTTTATTAAAGCAGAGTCTGGGGGGATGATGAGGAGAAATGCTGTCTTCAAAAGTCATTGTTCTGGTGGATTTCAACTCTTTTGTACTACAACCCTTTGTAATGTGGCAGGAACAAATCCATGAAATCAAGCTCTGAATAATCAGGCAAGTTTTAAGCTGGGGAAATAAAAAGATGGAGATACAGGTAGGCATCCACTTGTGGACCAAAGGCATCTAAAATGTTATTTAGGTTACATGCTGAGATAGTTGTTGATTTATAGAAGCAGTGGGTAGAGTGCTGACCTGGGATTTAGGGTCTCCAGGTGTTATTCTTGATCTTGAAATTTTTTGCTCTCTGACCTTGAACACTTCACTTTCTCCTTCTACTTTATCCTCACGTCCTCAACTTGATTGCAGAGAATAATTCCATTCAGGGCTTGTCCTTCCAAAAATACATTTCCAATGTCTACTTCAACAATTCGCATAAACCTTGACCTGAATTGGGACAAGCAGGTTCTTTGAATTATAGCAGTATACAAGTCGGCATAAAACTGGAGTCATTTAATGGGTAAGGTCTCAGTGTTTTAATTAGAAAGCTTAAAACTACTTCTTTATTCTTTCACATAAAGTTAGATTTGAAGCAGATGATCAAAATTTATTTATGCATGCATTCAAACAAGACAACATTGTGAGAAAGCTTAAAGTTTTGTGTTTAAAAAAAAACACACCAACAACACTATTTGGGAAATGAAGTCATCTGCAGAAAAAATACTGAGACAACAAAGCAGTCTTCCAATTCCTGTGTTTTTGGGTTATAGCATGCCATCTTTAGTATTTATTTCCCTAAGAGCTTTTTTTTCCTTTTTTTTTTTTTTTTTTTTTTTTTTTTTCCTTTTAACAGATGTATACTCCTTTCATTGGTGTTTATTTAAAAGCCTGCCAATATATCTGAAATCAGCACATACTGAATGTTGATGCACCACCTTGCCTAATTGACTTAGCTGGAAAATAAACAGTGAAAGGCTATTTTAGTAGCAAACTACTTGATACAGCTACTCATTCCCTACCTTTATCTAAGTACCACACAGACAGACAAGTACTAGCACCGGATAGCATGGACGCAAGGTTGCGACATATGTTTTCTGCTGTCTTTGCCATTTTAGGGACAAACTTGGTATTGCTGTCACTGTCATTCATTGAATCAAAAGAATAATATTTTTATCTCTGCTGCCCTAAAACCTTGATAGTATTGATGAAATGTCATTAGAATCCTCAGAGCTTATTAAAAGTTATTATTTTAAAAACAATAGGTTCCTGAATATTCACAGTAAATAAGGATTATAAGGCTATTCACGCAACGTGAATAATTTGGTGCTAATAATATTGACACTCAATCTGTCTGCAAAATGTCTCTGTTAGCAGGAAACAATCACGCTGGGAGGTGTTAGGATTTGCAGTGGAGTGGCAGAGTGAAGTAATTAAAAAATGATTGGAAAATGTATTTGAAGTTCAAAAAATATTTTTTTTGCCTCTTTAGTATGGAATATTAAAAACTAAACCAACATATTATTAGAAAGAGAAAAAAGAGTTTTCTGCTAGTTTTTCTTTTTTTTTTTTTTTTTAACAACCACAAAACAATATGGGTTGTTTGCTGAAAGAGACCCAAGTTGGAACATATTGGCTAAGAAGGTGGAGAAATAAAGATCTTCATCTGCTCCCACCAAAAAAATTGTAAATCTTTGACCATGTAGTGGTACTGATCACTGGGATGGGACACAGGGAAGCTGGGTACAGTTTTTCAGGCAGAAAAAAGGAGGAAGGTCTGTACCAGAATGAGATAAAGAAGACTTAATGAAATTGATATTTCAGTTTCAGGTAGTGTGCTCTTTCCACACAAATCTTAATTCTGACATGATCTTTTGTTCAACTTTTCACTAAATGTAATGATTATTCCTGTGAAAATATTTTGCAGATGAAAATGACCATTTGCATTTGAGTTGGGTTAAGAACTGATACATCTTTTTGAATGAATACTTTGGGGGTTTTACATTAAAGATTTTCTATCACATATTTCAGAAGTTAATATTAATTTTTGTTAATTTAGCACAAGGGTTACTCCCCTGAAGCTATTTTTGAGCTCTTATCCATCTTATTAGGGTATTAAATGACTACAGATTTTTGCCATTGATATAAAAGTGTCTTAGCATATTTATGCTACAGGTGTCCTTTATTAGAATATGATTTTTATACCATATCACTAAAAAGAATATAAAAATAATACAATGACAAAATATAGATTTTTCATATGTCTTTGGTCATGAGGATTATTCTAAGATAAAAATAGTAAATCAAAAATAGCAGTAAAGAAGAGTCATTGTATTACATTTGTTGTAAAAAACTTGATAGAACCTTTAGTGTATTTGAACAAAAAATATATTTCTATGTGTTATTGTTTACAGCTCAGAATCTTATTACAAAAATTTTATTTTACATTCTTTTATTTTGCCCTGATAAATCTTCTCATTTTTGAACTAGCTATTAAGTGTACAGACAAATTATTTATCTATTGTAATTCTCCTTTTTAGCTTATTCTGTATTTGCTTACTTGCTCACTTGCTCACTTGCTCACAAATACTGCTGTACTCTTACTACAGTAAATTAGTAGATTTGTAATATTTGACTCTGAGAGAACACGAGTTATCAGACAAAAGAAAATCCATGTCCAAGAAGGTAATTTCTAAGTCATGCTGGTATTGTTTACCCAAACAGCTAGACTTCTTTTGTGTGTTACATATTGTTACATACAATATATATGAAGGGAAGAAGCGCAGGAAAAGGAAGAATTTTGTACTCTTAATATTAATTTTCTAGAGAAATGAGACAGAACAGTTCAGGTTCAAGAAGTTTGCCTATTTGTAACCTGAAAAGCAGAAAACTCTTGGTTTGAGCCAACAAGAGGAATAGAAAGCTTTGCTGAACAGAATGGCACTCTAAAATAGCTCAGATTTGCAATTCTCATGCAAGTAAATCTCCCATTGATTTTCATGTGAGTTCTACCTCCTCCGAGCTGAATGGTGGCTCTGAAGATATACCTGTGTTCAAAATTTGCTTTGAACACACAGGCATGTTGCAGCCAGATAGGAGAAAATTGGATCTCATCAGGAAATGACCAGTGCAAGAGGAGGTTACGAGTTTATTAACCTGATGAATAAAAAAAGTAAATATTTGGTGTAAAACCTGTCAGAGATTACACTTGTAAAACTTCTAATTCAGCTATTTCCTCTTATAGCTGTCAAAATATGTCTGGGATAAGTTAATACAACATTACACATTTTAGAAGCTTTTGCTTGAACTTGAAGTTCAATCATTTTTTTTTTCTAGCAAGTTTTTTCCTTTCTCATCAACTTGTCTTATCAACAGCCTACATTTTTTGTCTGTAGGCTGGCTTCTCAGCTGTTTATTTCCATATCTATAATCTTTGCTCTGTGTTTTCAGAAAGCTTTCAGAGTGCCTAAAACCAATTTTTAAAACAATGGCAACTTGATGGGCTGAATGCCGCATGGGTAATTACTGATGGACTTAAGGAATGAGTTCTGCTCGGGCACTGGAGTCTCACTGGCGTCTCTACAGCCAGTCTCTGCTCCTTAATAGCTTGTCTGGAGAAGGCTAGAGAGGGAGTTGCATCCATGATACAATTTTCAACTGAAGGAGACGATAGGTGGAAAAGGAGAATGCAGCAGGTAGAAAAGGGGCGCAAAGGAACATCAGGGAAGGGCTCCTCCTCTCTCCACCATCCCTCAACCACTAACCCCACATGAGTCAAATGACAATATTTTCCTAAGAAAATTGAAACTATTGCACAAGTTTTGCCCACCAAATTTCAGTGCTGAGGAAGAAAAAAAATGTATCTGAAGAAGATTTCGTTAACTTAAAACCAAACACAGCATATTAAATGTTTCTGTAGTCTCTCCTTTCTATCACTAACTCTTTGCTCTCCAGACGAAGAAGGATTTATCTCATACATTTCAAAAAAAAGTCACCTCTCTGTAACCTACAGTTCATCCAGTCGAGGCTTAGCGTAAATAATCAGTATGGAAAACACCAATCGGCTTTGAAGAGTTCCTGGATTTAGGAGGAATACACTGCTTATGTCTGTGGAACTCCTCTGGGAAGCAAAGGAAGGAGAATGTGTCTTGATTTACACTGCCCTATTTCTCAGATCTGCCAGCCTCTCTGCTCTGTCCACTTCACTACCGTCAGATGCTGTGAGACAAGCATATGGTGTTTACTTCTCTGACTGACATCTCTCTGGTTTTCCTCACTCCTCGAGAGAATCCTCTCTTGCCAAGTCAATTTGCAAGGGCTTGGATATAGCCATGGCCCTCTGGTCCAGATCCAAACTATTCCTCATTTTCCCTTGGCAGATATCAGTAGAGGACAATCTCCCTCCTCTCTATAAAACCAGTGTTTCACCGAGGGAAATTCCAAACCAAGGACCAACCTGACCCCATGTGTCTTTCACTACCTCATTGATCTGGGGCCACATGAAGATGCCACCCGAGGACCGTGGCAGCTCCCAGTGCTGCCCCTCTGAGTGCTGAGCTCGGGGGCTGGAGGGCAGAAGAGCAGCCTGGGTCCCAGGTGAGGGACTGCTAGGAAAGCCTTGCCAAAGGGCTGTGGACAGTCACTGGCATTGCTGCTGCAGCTGATGTAGGCTGAAATGAAGAGGAGGTGCCAAGCAAGGGATTTGCATTTGCATTTGTAGTTTGTGAAGCTTAAATGGAGCTTGGCTTGGGAATGGTTTTAATATCCCAGGGAGTCCCTCTCCCCACTTAGAGACTCAAGCTGGGCACATTTTAGGAAGAAGGTAAAAAATAAAATATCCAGCCTGCTTTAAGATTGACTTTTTATGCTTTATTCCTTTGCCTTTCCTCCTTCTATCACCTCCCTCCAACACTTTGATCTGGTGGCAATGGCATCTTTATCGTTCTTATCAGGTCCCACGTTCTTGGCTGTTCTTTTGAAGTGTGATTTCCTGTGTCTAGTGGTCAAGAAAGGATACTGGGTACTGCAGATTTCCTGCTGCTTTTCCTCTGTATCTGCAAGTTTGCTTTCCTTCCTGTTTTTCTGCTTCATTTGTTTGTGCTTCCCTTTGCTGTCCAAACCTGCCTCTCCCCTCCATACAGGTTCTCCCCCACCCCTAGATCATTATCACTCATCTATTTTTCTTCACCAGCATCTCAGAATGTTCTTTCCCTTTTCTCTGTTGTGCTTTATGCTTTCCATCTCTCCTTCCTTCTTCTTTTATCTGCTTCCTAAGCTTTTTTCAACTCTTTTTGACTCATGTTTTCTGGTCTTTCTGAGATGTTCTTTGGACGTCTTAGGCCATTGATTGAAGTGGAGAAAAGCCTGAAAATGAACCAGATGATCCTTTGGGATTTTGTCCAAAGCACGCTGGAGGCAGAAGCGACACTAATTGACTGATCAATGGGATTTAGGACAAATTCCCCATTCTTGCACCTCCTGAACATTTACTAGTCTTTCCAGCTCTCTTCTGATGGCAGTTTGCAATCTTTGACATGTTATTAGTTTGAAAGAAGATTTGCACTGAGAGATTTCTTTTTACTATTATTATTAAGAAAAATAAGGCTCTAAAGAGATATTTAGCTTTCACAACTAGTAAATGCGATTCCACATTTCACTACAAGCTCCAATTCTGTGTTGGGATTTTCCAAACCTGCGATGTATGAAATAATTCAGATGGTAAAACATTATTCAGGGGCCTCCCAATTATTCCCACAATACGTATTTGGAAGACTGAATGGCATTGGGGCTGTTTTCTCTGCTTTTAAGCAAGTTTTTGCTCTCCACGCCAAGGTGGTGGTTCACTTGAAAAACAAACAGCAATGAGTTCAAGCTTTCTCATGCACCAGCGCTATCTGAGTGCATCCAGGCACAGGAGGAGTTAGGAAAACTTAATTTCAGCCACAATGTTGATATTTGGCAAATGAGTGGTTTTACGGTGCTTCATGCAGCTCTGTTATTTATTTATTTATTCTTACAGCTCCAGCACAGTGCCTTAATGGGTGAGCTGGGCTATCGCATTATCTTCTCTATCCAGCTGGGCACAGATTTGCATCCTGCTGCCACTGGGCAGGGTAGAATCTGAGCTTGCTTGCTGGGTACAATGTAGCTTGCATACCCAGCTGAGCTGTAGCTTACCAGGGGATACTTCCCCTCTTGGAGGTACAAATGGCAGCTGCTTTAGGCGATAGGAGATGGCCTTGGCATATCCCTGCTCTGTCAGGGAACATACTGTACTTCACTCTCACCAGATGCTCATGGTGTATTATCATCCCATTTTCACTCTAGGAATCATTGGCTGAAAAAGCACTAGGAAGGCTGGGGTGAAATGAATTCATATTTTATAACACAAGTTTATTGCAGCCTTTAAAATCTGATCTGAATCAATATCTTCCCATCCCAAGAAGACTCTCTTCTGAACTTTTCTGTTATTTCAGTCCATTAACTGACATGCTTAATACCCTGAATATATAAAGTCTTTGTTTCTCTTTTATTTTCAGAAGAAAAAAAAATTTTTTTTGCTTGTTATTAACCTATAGGTAAACAAATACAAGAACAAGAAGGAAAAGATAAAAAAAGGAAATCAGAAGAAAAAGAACAAATAAAATGAAATCAAAACTTCTGATTTCAGCTTAAATTTCTTCCCTCCTTTGACAGTTAGCAGAGCCCGCAAGGAGTTATTCTGCAAGATAATACAGTCGGGGTGGAGGAAAAGTGAACGACTCTCTTTTTAATAAGAAGGTGGATTGCTGCCTGCTAAGGGTGTTTTCAAGCAGGGATTCTTTTCTGTTGTTGTAGCTGGGTAGCAGCACAAGACAAAAGGGGACATTGCAGCTTGCGAGCTTTCAGGACTGGGGGCTGAGGAGGAAAGGAGAGAAGAGCATGATTGATGGAGTTCTGGTTGGCTTATAAAGGGCAGCCGGGAGTGCAGGGAAATAATCAGGGAAAAGGGCGTCCCGTACTGGCTCTCTCAGAGGGGAGAAATGAATCCTGCACCTCTGCATTATTAAGTTGTCAGGCGGGCTGATGATGAAAATCTGAAGGTCAGGCATAACAAGAAGCACCTTATGGGGGGATCATGACCTTTCTGGAAGTGCTACACTCATGTTTATCTGCACCTAACCCTTATCCACAATTCTTCATTTGATAAGAACATTGGGAGAAGGGATGGGGAAGGGGAGGGGGGGGAGGGGGGAGGAGTAGGGAAGTCCTCATCATATGTATAAGCAGTGTGTGAAATTAGGCTTCCTGTGAAACTGATTGTGGATGCTCAATTCACAGTGAAAGATAATAAACCAAAAGGACACACGAGGGATGCCGACAGAAATTGTTCACTACAGTGGAACTCAATAAAGGGAACAAGAGCTTTCCTAAATGACAAATTTGGTACAGTGGTGCTAAAATCAGGATTCTCCCTGGCACCACTGCAGCAATTTGCTCTCAGCTCTACCACTTTTTATTTACTTTGGAAGTCCTAATAATGTTAGAGAGTGGCTTTTTCATCTATTTATTTATTTATTTCTCTCCAGCAATGTTTATTCTTTAACTGCTTACTTTAAACCAAAGAGTCAAGGTGAAGGACAATGAAATGTTAGATTCCAATTGATTTTTCCTCTTTAGTTTCCATATCAGAAATGAGTATAAATATAAATATATTCCAGGGTTAGACGCCTGTCCTATGCATGCCTTATTGACTGCTTTAATAAATGTCATGACCCCTTCTGCACACACATGCACACACAAACTCACACATGCTCGCAATCAAATAGAGGCATTGCTCAGATATAAATGCAGTAATAATGGCAATCACATGGAAAATATTCCAAACCTAAATCTGCTCTTAAAATGTGCTAATAAGATTTTTATTTCACCCCAATTTACAGCATCTTGACTTTGCTTTTCAAATCCACAGTGTACTTAAAGCATGACAAAGTACACTTGTGGAAAAGTGAAGTCAAACAAGACTTCATAATTATTGCAATATATTCACTTTTCATGCATAATCCTTTAAATTAGCAATACAATATATCACCTCTACTGCCACTAGAGGCTAATGCACCTCTATTGAAAGCTATGTTAAGGAAAGTTATGTCCTATCTTGAAAAAAGCACATAACCTTCCAAAATATTAAATGACAGTAGGTTCCAATCCTGTAATTCTTGCATACTCAAGTAGCCTCATTAGCCTTGATTTTCTTACATCAATGGACAATAACCTATTAACTTTAATGGATTTACTAATATGTACTGATGTGAGATCACAATCAGTACCTTTGGGACATCATATTCAAGGATTACCAGACCAGCAGGAAAAAGAATATGATGTATAAACTAATGAATACTTTTATTAGTTGAATAGAATAATACTAGAACCCATCAACTGCTTTTAAAGTGACTCTTTAATGAAGACGTGACACTGAAAAATACTACGTTGTCGATATAGCACATAAAGAATCTTCTGTATCAAGTTAAAATGAAAGAAAGTTTTCCTATTTCTATTGTTTAATGATCCAATTTATCTACTTTTTTTTTTTTTTTCTTTTGGCCTCCCATATGCTTCCTGTTGCTGTGGTCTACTATTGTCTACAACCTTTGGTAGCCTATTAATAAGCAACAACAACCCGTGTATTCTATAGTGACTTTCATCTGCAAATCTGGTACTGATCAACAGGGGAGGTCAATACAACTTATTGCTGAGGAAACTGAGGTATGGGAAAAGAAGTGACTTGTCCATAGTCTATGAGCATACTTGTGATAGACCCTAGGTCATCTGGAATAAAATTTGGTGGCCGCCTCATTTTTAACTTTTTTCTTTAGGCTCCACTCTTTCTAGAGCTGAACTATGATTTGAATTTGAATTAGATATTGGGATGAATCTGGGGGAGCAGAGCCATATGCGCTTGTAGAAGACAGTAGAAATCTTTGCGGAGTACAGTAATTTAGGGTGAACAGTAGCTGGAAAAGGCAGGTTGCATCTTAGCTCCATTGGAATTCCATTTTAATTAGCAATATTTGCAGCAGGTTTGGAATGTGGAAGTCCATAAGAATGTAGAAAAATACTTTCAAGTTCATTGTGTGGAGAGATTCTCCTCTTTGGGCTATGAACTGCTCCAGTTTTACTACACAGTTTCAGTGAGTCTCACAGCCTTTCAAGGAAAATGGGAACTGCTAGGTGGCTGGCCCATTCAGATTACATGACCATTCTCAAAACCTTGGCTTCATAACTAAGTCTCCACATCTACTGTGATGTGATAATCATAGAAAAATAAATTTATCTTGGCTTACGTGTATTCACTCAGCAGTGTACTTATTTTATCTGTATAATGTGAGCCTCCCACAATATCACTTGGAAGCAAAAGCAAAATACAAGTAACTATGTAAAGTTTTTTCCTCCTCCTCCTGTCATCAGAATTGAAACTGGCTGATAGATGAGACAGAGACATGATCTCATAACACGGTTTGTTAGAAACTGAAGCTAACTGATAATCTATGTTAAAACTTTTGGTCAAATCAGGTTTTCTTACAGATTTGAGAATGTGCATTGTTTTATACATTTATACAAAATATTCTCATTATTGTTTACTCTAAAATCTCATGATTACTTTAAAATCTCATGCTATATGTTAACAAATATATATATATATTCTTTTATTTTCCTTTCAGGTTACCAGAAAACATTGTAATGTTGATATTACTTGGGAAGGCTTTGACTGTCCAGCATCCATACTGACAGCATTAATTAAAGAAATTCTGAGCCAGTAAAGCAGGGTAAGACACCAATGTGAGAAAAACCCACAGCCAACACATCCCCAAACCCAGAGTTTGATTTTGTTTAATGTAGAAGACAAAAGTCATGAAAAGAAGGTTATTCAACTGCTGGTAGCCAAATGTCCAGTGGTAGGTCTTAAAGCTAGTGATTCAGAGCTTAACAGTGAAGAAGTCTTTTTCTTTACACTATCCAGAAGGATGAATGATGATTTCCAATTGAATACTTTTAAAATTAGATCTGAGTAGTACTTGGTGGGAAAGTTCACCTCACCTAATGGATCATTTTTAGGCCAAACGCAGCTTTCATTGAAGGCAATGAAAATGCTTTCATTGACTTCAACAGGTTTTGATTTGGGTCTCTATCAAGTAAGCTACATGTATGTTCTGGAGAATCAAGGAAAAAAAACATTTATATGGTAATTTGTAGTGGTTTTGAAGTTCTTTAGGGATTACAAAAATAAGCTAAATTTTTTGTTCAAACCTGAGATTTTATACTCTATTAGTCAATAACATGGACTGAAACTTTTCATACTGTTCAAAAAATACTAGATACATTTAAAAATAGCTCCTGAGGAAGGAGAGCCACCTACCATTTCCACTGTTTTTCAGCTGCACAAAGTGTTACTATACTGCTTTAGTGATGACTATTTTTACTCTTTGTTTACAAAGCCTGCATTGGAAGGTGCAATAATCCCCTAAACTCAATGCAAATCTCAGAGGGTTGAAGGCTGGCATGGAGGATGCCAATTCAGGTGTGGTGCTTTCTGCAGAGCACGGTAGAAGTTATGGCTGAGTTATAGGGTGGCAGAAGCACACACATTGCGTGGCCAACTTGCAGCTAAAAATGGCTTAATATCAAAACACAGCATTTTACAAGCAGGCAGTTAATCCTTCATAGGGGCCAGGTGCCTGTTTTGAATATGGAGGGATAAATCTGATGGGGGAGACTTTTATTTTCCCACCCATTTCTTCCACAAAATAAATAGAGAAAAAAAAAATCAGTTCCTTGTTTCCTCTTAGCACTTCTTAAATCTCTGCATCTCCAGTCATCCTATTTCTCTTGCCAGTCTATTTCTTTTCTCTCATAATGTCTCCTCTTGTTGGTGGTGTTTCCACCCATGTGGTTGCAGCAAGTTTAACTTTTCATGGAGTCAGCAGTTGGTGTTTGTGTTATGCTGCTCGTTACAGAGGGTCCTTATACACTGTGGTCTCACTCTTGAAAAGCCATGGTCTTGATTTTCTTTTTGGCTGTTTTTACTTAGTCAACAAAACTGTATAAATCCATTCAAACTGAAAATGCTATTGCTATTTGTGCATAGGATGAAGTTCTATACGTTTGCCAAGAATGTGAACATCAAAAAGGTCAAGAATATTTAAGCAAAAAATACTGAAGGCTGTCTTGTTGTTGTCTTATGGTTTTCCATGATACATAATCTCTACTATGCTGGTCTGTATAGATGAAGTTTTCTGTCATGAAATTTTATTCTCTGTTACTTAGAGATAAATTTAGACAGATTCACATTGCTGAGTAAATCTAAAAGAATTCTAATAAAACAGATTAATGTTACATCCCTGATGGTGAGTTGGTGAGCCTTTGCCTGGATTTCCTAGACCCTTTGTCTGTGGGACAGAGAAATCCTGTTTCTATTTTCTGAATAACTGTTACTTCTATCATTTATTTTTTTCCAACTGGAGTACAATGTTAACTGAGTCATTCTCCACATGCCATTTCCTAGATGAGGACTTGCTCATGGCCACAGACCTAGTTAGTGACAGTGCTGAGATAAAAATTTGGTGTCCGTGTCATACAGGGATTTATATTAATACCAAAGAGAAGGAATCTGAATTAGATATAAGAAAACATGCATAGAGACTGTAGGATAAACTATTGAAAAATCACAGCAAGTCCTTCAGAGCTGAAACCTGTCTGGCTTTTGCTTCTGTGTTGGAAGTCTGGAATTTCTACAATGTTGTCTCATGTAAGATTACTTGCTGGTCATCCTTAGAGGACTGGAATACTTTAAACAGCAGTTTCGTTATAGTGATTTTACTGGGCATTATTTTTACTATGGAAAGTCCTTTAAAATTACTGAGAATTGATTTCAGTGGCCTTTGACTGAAAATAATACGGCAAAATACAACCTTTTCCCTCTTACTGCTACGTAAAGGCTTTAACTGAGAAAGCAGTTTACAATGGTGCCCCCATGTAAGGCTTTATTCAAAAGATTTTACGCTTGATAACATCTGAGCCATGGGAGCTGTATGTGGGGTTTAGCATCTTAGCAGCTGCAATTCTTAATCCTGATTCCGTTGCCTCCATATTAAAAGCTCCATGGTCACAGGACACCAGCTTTGGCCGTACTACATTGTCATTCATTCCTCCCCACCACACGCGTGCCTGACCATATAGGAAAATGAGTTTACAACTGACTACGCCTATGGGACTCCCGGAGGGATACAATGTGAGAGCCTTTACTAGTGGAGGATAGTTCTCAAAAGGTCTGAAAGTTTGGTAAGTACATCCTTAACCAAACTCTTTTGACCTTTATTCAGATTTGTTTTTGGAGAAGGGCAAAGGGTTGGGCCAATTCTTGTTTAACCCAACTGGCTTGTCCATCTGCAGGCTGTAATTAATCACTAAATCTCTGCCATACTTTGCTTTGGAGGCTAGGTCCCAGTACAGCAGGGCACTAAACTTTAAGCACGTGAGTAATTCTTTAAAGTCAAAGGGATTACCCTCATGCTTAAAGTGCATATACTCATGTGCATATTTAATTGCTTTGCTTGATCAGACCTTGAGGAGTTAGGGAGCACGTGTCCTTGTACAGCAGTGCCAAGTTGTTCACTTTGCCTTTGCATTGCTTTTCTTGTTGCCTGGGAATTTTCTATACAACAGCAGTGCAGAAAGAGACAACAGGGTACAGTCTGGGGTGGAACTTTATCTGCTCCCAAAATGGGGGAGTGAGAACTCAGTTTTTGGTTATGCGGACTTTTACAAAAAGCAGCAGGTTCAGAGTTTGACCAGTCCCAAAACTGGAAAGGAGAAAGAAAGTTTCCTATTCTTATTTACTTCCATTTCATCGGGACACAGTGCATGAGTAGCTTGTTTTAAGTCATGCATTTATGTCTTACACATTTCAGCATTTTGCAGTAATTGATCATGTTTCTTCAAGCCTGATTCTGAGCTTGCACAAACAGGTAGTGATAGCAGTTTTACACCATTTGAAGATTTGTCTCCTTAGGAACAAACAAGCCTTGTAAACATGCTTTTTGTTTTGCGAAATGCAGAGAGCAAGCAGCTGAACTACATCACACGGGCTGAAACCTCACCAGAAAAAACTGTAATGCTAATTTAAAAAAAAAATATATATATATATATTTTAAATGAAACTAACCTTGCTGAGTGTACATCAAGGGTTTTATTACTGGCTCTACATATTAAAGTAATTGTGTAATTAGTAATACATTTGTAACTCCTTTACCGAGGAAAAAGTAAAACATGCACTGCTTTTGTGTAAATCTTGACAGTGGTGATTTTTTTCCTGAGAATTATACCATTATATCATAAAAGTGTCAAGGCATGAGTTTACTGTTCCTACTAATATTCTAAAATATTCTCTTAGGCTGACATCTCTGTCAATTAAAATTAAACAAAATTGCATTCTGCCATATACACTTCAAATAGGAAGCTTTCAAGTTTATGGCTGTTCTTTGAATTGATTTTTAAGATGGCATCTGTAAAACTTGGCTAGTACAAGATGAGGTAGGATGTAGTTAAGGTTCAGTCAATTTTAAAAATGTTTTAAAGATCGTAAATTGACAACTGAAATAGACTGAGCATCCTTGGGATTTTGGGCTGTCAAATATAAATCCTTTTTTTTTTTTTTTTTTCTAAACTGAGCTCTTGCAAAGTGAAAATTTTATGAAAACATGTTCTTCCCCCCCTTTGATATTTTTGCAATAAGTTACACAAACAAGAGGGCTTCTGGTGTTGTTTCCAGTTGCTTGGTCTCGCGGGATTTGGAATTCTTCTTCTCCTGGTGTTTCCCACAGAAATAGAGTGAGAACGTGCTTTCTCACGGGACTGTATTTCTCATGGAAAATAATAGGGTTGCCGGCAGCAAACGTTTTCTGCAGTGATACCCTGCCAATAAAGTCTTCAGGGAAATTATTGCCCTCAATAAGATGAAGACTAGTAAATTGGAACCCCCCATCCCTACTCCTCAAAGATATGTCTTTAGGAAGCTTTCTCCTTCTATTATTCCCTGGAAACCCTGACCCCAAGAAAATGCTGTAGACAGTAATGCTTGGTTTACACTTAATTTTGTTCCCCAGAATAAAGATGTCAGTTATGTGTGTAAAAAAATAAAAAGTAAAGAACAATCCCCCCAACATACACCCCAACCAATATATTTATGCCAGTAAAAGCCCTCGTGTAGACAGTTATGCTGAGAAAAGTTATTTTACAGCTTGGCTTTATTTTGTTCAGGGAACTGGTTCAAACTATAACAAACAAAGCTCCTTTTTGCTGTTCAAAACTGCATCCACTAAGAAGGAGATTTTTGATGCATCAAACCCTTGGAGGTGTAAACTTGTCAAAGATGTGTTGAATGCATTCTAATATCTGGAAGCCAAGAGAAATTTGCCACATTAGGTTTTATTATTATTCTGAGAGGCAGAAAAACCTGGTTTTGCTAGGTCTCCAATTCCATCACAACCCATAATATTGCATATTAAAAATAGACTTGGTTCTTTTAAAACACACATTTTTGGTAGATGATCTCCTGGCCTGAGGGAATTCAAAGTCAAGCAATGTGCTTTCCACTGTTGGAAGTGCAACAGGTCTCTGTGTGTGGAGTGGCTAGGAAAATCTGATCATTCTTAGAGAAATATTTTCTGGGGAGGAGAAAAAAAAAAAAAGAAAAAAAAAAAAGAAAAAAAAAGCAGAACTTCCCCCATGGAAATGTGCACTGAGAGAAATGCAGGTGTTAGTCATGCAGGAGTTCATGTCAAGAGAAATATTTCCCCAGGGTCCCATGAGAGGAAAGGGGAAAGGGGGGTTATGGGGTGCCTGACCCAAGGAGTAGGGGAAAAAAAGCAGAGGCTGGTGACAGAAAGACCTTAATTCATGCACCATGTGCTTGAGTGATATGTTTACTTTCAACCTTCAAGTCAAATTCAAGCAGCAGCCAAAAACCACAGATCAACACATTTTTAGTACAAAGTGAAATTAGGGTCATTGGCACCCTCAGTGCTCCACCAATTTCTGAAACAACATTAAATCCATATTAATACTTGCTTTTATTTAACTTTGTCAGAGGAGATGGTAATTATGGGTAAGTAGGAAGGTTGGGATGAAACCAAATAATTGCTGCTGAAGGAGGTAACATAAGCACAATTAGTTGAGAGGGTTATTTTTCGTCTTGAAGGAGAATTTAAAACCAGTTCTGTTCTGGTTTAAATCACTTACTAGCTTGGAACATGATGGAAAAATAACAGTGAATAATCATAATTCATCTAAATCCATCTTCATGCTAATAGACAGATTTTTTTATTCTATTATTTATTTATTTATTTATTTTTAGGCTACCATTATCATAATTTAAAATAATCAATATCCTTATCATAATGGGTTTGGGGTCTTTAAGGCTTCTCACATTTTCTTTAGACAGGTGGCAGCGATACAAATGGGATGTCATCCAGTAGCAGCTTGTGCGGACCTAACCATGGACCCCTCCCAGAGGCTTGGGGCAAGAAGAGGCTTTCAAATCCAACCTTCTCCACGGATCTGAAAGGCCTGCTTAGTAGCAGCCTGAATGAAACCCCTTCTTCAAGCAGCCAGTGTTAGCTGCAGAGGAGTGGAACTGCGCTCTTGGCCCATTCAGGGGCAGGCTGTGACTTTATTCAGTCAATAACCCCACAAAATTAGAGAGTAATGTTTATGCCACATCCTGATTACTGATACCATTCATATCAAGTATTATTTTAACTTCATTAAATTAAAAAACATAAAGTAATTTTATTCTAAAAGTGATCTGGAAAATAAATACATTTTTCTCAGTAACTCCAGTGTAGCCAAAATGGACTAATGCTTAAGGAAAACAGCTATGCAAATTTTTTTTTTTTTTTTTTTTTTTTTTTTTTGTCTCACCTTTTCACATTTGTGTGAAGGTCTTAGTTTTAGTTTTATTTCTGTTGGGTCAGCCATCTGTGCATTTTATTGCCTGTTCTGTGGAACTTTGCAATGTTTTAGTGAAGAGCAGTAGGTAAGTACTGAGGACAAAAATGAGTAGATATAATGCCAGAGAAGAGAAGAGAAGAGAAGAGAAGAGAAGAGAAGAGAAGAGAAGAGAAGAGAAGAGAAGAGAAGAGAAGAGAAGAGAAGAGAAGAGAAGAGAAGAGAAGAGAAGAGAAGAGAAGAGAAGAGAAGAGAAGAGAAGAGACACAAGAAGTAATTAATCCATTTCTTTCTTCTGATATTGAGCTGAACTGAGGAAATTACTTTAAGTACATAAGGTGATACAATTACTACAGTTGGGTCTGTGTTTAATTTTCAAATAGACAGTTTAGTACACTGAATTCAGAGGTGATTAGTTATGGACTTTCCAGCCCTTCTCCTCGAGGTCATTAAGTTCAATATTATCCCAGGTTGGATTTCTGCACTCTATCCATTGTGAACAATTTATCTAATAAATTCATACCTTCTAATAAATTCATACTTTTTTTTTTTTTTTTTTTTCCTCCTTGTGACTTACCTATTGACAAATTTAAATTTTTACAAATATGATCACCATTCAAAAGTACTTGGCACGTGTTTTGTGTGGTCTGACTTCAGCTTGTGGACTAATGACAGACTATCCACCATGACTGTTGCTTTAAGTATTTCCTATTCATGATGCCTGATTAAGATGCATAGCTACATTTCTCTGTCTTTATTGGATGACACCCATATTGCAAAGAGCTTTCAACTGACCTCCTAAACCTTTTGGTGAAAATATATATGCATGAGCATCCACAAGGCTCTACTGCAGCTTTTTTTTTTTTTTTTTTTTTGTGGGCAAAGTTTCATGCAGACAAGTGTTAATAGAAAGTGCCTGATCAAGAACAGAAATAATATCAAAGAGGAAATTTATTCACACTGATGTTCTTAAATGCTATTTTTGAACTGTTTCCCTAGTTATTGAAGTGAGCAAAAACCATTGTGTGAAAACTTCCCATGTGAAATAAATGTGTAGTTTCATTCCTGTTCTTAGTGAATATAAGAAATGCGATCACAGTATCCATGAGTAACTGAATAACTTTGAAGCAGTCTCCACAGCAAAGTCACAGGATACTTGGCATTCAGTGGCATTCACCCAGGCCATATTACTCCTGGGTGTAGTACAGGCATAACTATGTAGCAATATATTAAGGCTCCTACACTGTCATTTCAGGTAGAGTACTTTTAGTAAGGACGTCAATCTCTACATCTATTAACCTTTAACCAATTAATTTCACTTTAATTATTTTTTTTAATTAAAAAAAAAAAATAAATAAAGAGAGAGACAATCCCAAATCAGGCTTCCCCCAGAGTTAATAGACCAGTAGCAGCATTGAGTCCTATACCAAAAGAGTACTACTGAATGACAGTGCTAGGGCCTAAAATTTGGCTCATTAGTTACTGCCTGTACTACCAGGAGTAATATGGCCTGGGTGATAGGTGATTTTAAGTCTAAAGTGCTTTGAAATAAAGCTATTAAATGCATACGGAGACATTGATTGATACACTTGAGTTATGGGGCGGGGGGGAGAGTGGTGAGAGGGATGAAAAAGCAAAGGACTTTTTTCTTCTCTGTAAGAGTGGATTTGGAATCTTCAAGGGCATAGGGATGGTAAACGATTGCTAAAAGTCCAAATTAAGAGGTATTAGCCCATTGTGCAGCAGTCAGTCACATCATATTCGCATTGCTGTTTTCTTGTCGGAGGTTTTGCCTTGATCTATCCTGGACCACATTGACAAGTCACAATTGAAGCATTCTAAATAATCCACAGTGAAATAAGGCATAGGGTGTCACTCTCTAGGCTACAGAAAGCCTGAGCGCAGTGAAGTTAGAAAGGGTAGCAAAGCCCTTTTCAGTCATGTTTCTCAGCCGATTAAACTCATTCAGGGCCAGGCTGCTGGAACGAAAACAGAAAGATCACCTCCTGTTCTCCAGTGTTTTGTTGGCAACAGCAGACAGATGTAGAAAAGTAGAAACATTTTTACTATAGCAACAAAGGGGAAAGGGGTGGGAGGCAAATGCAGGAAAAAAAAAAAAAAAAAAAAAAAAGGGGGGGGAATTTGCAGGCTTGTTAATGTCCCAGATACTTTGGGGTAGTACTCTAGGTTAAGAGTGGTTGTCAGTGCAGATTGAAGTTCAAAAGATTCATATGAAATGTGTATTCAGTGCAAATCTGTGTCCTCTTTTCTCCCCCAAATCCTCAACTGGTACAGTAATTAACCGTAAGAACAGATTGACACATGGTGATGCAGTTCATTAACATTTTTTTTTGTTGTTTGTTTGGCTTTTCAGCAAAACCCATTTAAGAGTGATGCCTTCTTTAAGAGTATCCCATCCACCCATGCAGCCACAGTGATGTGACATATTGTGACACAAAATGACACAGAAAATTAAGCTGAGCCCTCCAACTGAAGACTTGATCTAGCCATACATTCTCCACAAGTCACCATTTAAATTAACTGTTGTAGATTCAAGCTAGAAAAATGATAATTCATCTAGTGTAAGTAGTTGTCTAGAAACAGTTTGATGCTACTGGAAAAAATCTGCATAGTATGTTCTTAAAATATAGTATGTTTTCTTTCCTATGGATAAAGACAAATAAATATAGTTGCAAGAAATGCAGCACATTTTTAAGAGGTTGGTACAATGATTTTTCTCTGCTGCATGTTATGCATTTATGCATACTCAACATACAGTCTCTGCAAATGCATATTTACATGTATAAATATGAATGCATATATACATCCAAATATATTTAATTAAAAGGTTTTTCTAACTTTCAGAATAGAAATACCCATACACATATGGCCTGTGAATAAATAAAAATAAATTAATTTCTGTGCAGGTAAAAAAACAAACAAAAAAAAATCTAAAGGAAGTATGGGAATGATTCCAAGCGATTAGGGCAGTAAAATGGGGGACCCATGTCCCAGCTCCTTCTCTAATAAAAATGTTCTGTTTAAAATAATAGTTACAATGGCAATACTGAAAAAGAACTTTTCCTTACAAAGACCTGTGGTTCAGGCAGTCTTCAGATGTGGTTGACTTAGATTTCACTTCTGAAAAAAAAATAAAATAAAAAAAAAAGGACAAAAAGGATTTATACTGAAGTTTTCCTGCCTCCCAAATAAATTCTCTGGTGATGAACATATTCAATCTAAACATTAGCCCTCACAAAGCTGAACATTGCCCCAGCCTTGGAGTATTTAGCTCCTTAGAGAATTTGGCCATTAACCTTGGTGTTTACATTAGTGTTGAGCCCTTTTGAAGATTAGGTCTTTGGAGGTGATAGTATAGTTAAATGTTTCTGGAAATTTTTACTTTAAATTCCTAGGTCTCTTAAAGATCTTGGATCTAAGATCTACTTCTTTGACTTAGATGCTTTTGGGTTAAAAAAAAAAAAAAAAAGAAAGAAAAGAAACAAAACAAAACAGAAAGAGAAACAACTGCCCTCAGCCTCAAAGCAAGCAGTAAGTGCCAGGCAGGAATCAGCTGCTGGAATGGGCAGGGGATGCATGGGGTTTCTGCACCAACCTCTCACTGTTGTTGGGATAACAAGTTCTAACCCCTCGGAAATCAGAGGAGGTTCCCCTGAGGGCACATAAAATGATGTCGAGCACTTTTGCAAGTAGTCTAGCCTACATCTGAAGCACGTGAGTGTTTATGGGCAATAACTAGTCTAGAGATTTTTAGTGAGCTCCTGTCTTTCTGGGCTTAGATCTTAAGTTTGATCTAATGGCTAGCAGCCCCTAACATTATACACCTTTTTTTTTTTTTATTTTTATTTTTTTTTTCAATCCTCATTTCCCCGAACCTTAGAGACTTGCAGAAGCTGTGCAAGCTGTGCTGCTGTGCATTTGCAAGAACTGGTCTAAAATAATGTGATCATTTATCACTGGGTTGTGTTTTTTTTGCCATGCTTTATAAAATTTGTGTAATATATATCAGGTGTCTATGGATTTTGGCATGGTGTTGGGTCATCTAAGCGATTTGGCATTGTTTAGACTGCAAAATAACACGCAGGGTCAAGAGCAGTCAATACTGGTCCTATAAATTATTGTCTAGACTCTCATAAATTGTCCTCTAATTTGTGGCTTGAAAAAGAAGAGATATCAGAAACCAAATCTCTTTGCTTCTGCAACTGCACCTGTATTTTTAATACAAAGGACTGTCCTTTCCAGCAGTCTTCTGAGGGGTTTGCTTCTAATGTTCATGTTAGGCCGAAGTCCTAGGGCCCAGGGTGACTTCTGATGTGCTCCTACAGGGAAATGTAAAACCAAATCCCCAGGCAGAATTTCAGACAGACACTCATTTTATTTACTCATATTCATCTCCTCTGGAAAAAAAAAAAAAAAAAAAAAAAAAAGAGAGAGAGAGAGAGAAAATAGCTTTCTTAATCCCAGTACTAACACAATATTGATTCACATTCATGTTCAGTATTTATTGACGTGCATTGCATACAATGGAGGCTATCAATTAGGCTACTCTTTTCGAGGGAAGGGGCAATCGCATTAGAAAACAGATGAAGCTCATAGTTTATATAGTCCTAATTTTATGTAATGTAAACCTTTCAAACCCTGAGCACATGACAGTGAAAATGCATGTCCTGAGGAAAAAAAAAAAAAAAAAAAAGCAAAAACCAAATGGATTTACTCTCCAGCTAATTACTATGGGTGACTATCTGTCCATAGAGTCATATCATTATTTCTTGAAATTCTCTAATGAAATAAAACTTCTCTTACGACAAGCTGAATTTCTATGTATTTTATTAACTAACGTAAATACATTTGTATAATAGCTTAGCACAATATTTTGTTTTGTGAGTGGACCAGATATATGAAATTTTATAAGTGGTGCGTAATCTTGCTCTGTTCATTGTGTACATTTAAGCAAGGGTTCAGTACATTGAGCCCCTATTAAAGATCAATGTCAAGGAGAGCATAATGGCATATGGGCAGTATTCAGGAGGCCAAGTTGTTGCATGCAAAAATCAAATATAAAACACTCTTTTTTTTTTTTGCCCATTGGAGGTTTTATTGCATGGTCGCAGCTGGATTTACACTGTATTTAATAAAACATTAGTAGCCACCAGGGATTTAAATATGTAACGTAATTCTTTTTCAGTAAAATTCCATAAATCCAAATATGATTTTTTTTTTTTTCCCTTCTAAGCGCTGTATGACCATAATTACATTAAACCCTATGTATGGCTTTTTTTTTTTTTTCCCCTTTTTTATTTTTTTCACTGTGAGACTTAATGGAAGCAAAATCCATCTGAAAAGTTGATTTTGGATACATATTCACATTTTTTGGAGCTGATGTAGGTCTGGTGGCTAATAAGTTCTGGGGAGAAACGGGGGTGCTGACTCTCCAACCTGGCTTACCTACTTTTAATACAGACCTGTGGCAAAATGAAGGCCAGTATTACAGGGGCAGGTGAAGACAGTACACATGGAAAAAAGTGCAGAATTGGTGTAATTTCTCTCTAACTTTGTGGTTCCAGCTGGCATCTGAGAATGAATACACTGCAGCCATACAGCCCAGGCCAGGTAGCCTTTACCTAGAATGGTAAACAAGGTGACCTAGCCAAATTATCATTGTATATTAGGTTTTTGTCCCTCAGAAGTTTTCAGTAAGATAGCTGTGGAAAAAAAAATCTATATTTTATTTAGCAAATTTAATATATTTTGAGGCATCCTGAATATTTATGGTGAAAGACGAAAAGACGTGGTTGGACACATCTTCAGTTGGGTGAAACAAGTGCACTGAGGTTTGCATCAGCTATGGATGATTTCCTTGTAGGCATAGTGCTAATCACCATGAAGAAACACACGAAGAGAAAACAAACAGAAAGACTGTGTGGGGAAATAAAATAAAGGTATTATAAAATGAAGCTTGATGAGATATCTTGAGAGCTCTCACTGCAGTTTTCAAAAACAAAAAGTTTGAGTAGGGACAAACAGCTATTTTCTTACATTTCAATGAAAATAAAGATAAGGAAAGAAGAGTGAATGTGTCCCAAAGATTCTTGGCTTTGACGACAGGGAGCCATTTTCCAAGTAGAACAAAGTTTGTTTTGTAATACTTAGTAACTGTGGCTAACTGTGCTAGGAATTGAAGATGACTCCAACTGGAATTTGACTAAATCTGTAAAGTTTCCACTCTTATACATCTAGGTGAAACACGATCTTTAAAATTACAAGTCAACAGTGTCTGAACTCATAACTTTTCCATAGACAACAATTTTGGCAGTGAAATACCCATGCTGGAAGGTCTTACAAGAAATCTGCGTCATTCTATGAAAAGCCTGAGATTTTTTTTCAAATTGTTTAGTTAGAGATCCAGTGGAACCAATTTAGTGATCCTGTCTGACATACATAACTGAATTTGCATGGACTATTTTTTTTGCATTTGCATGCTGTTACTACAGCATGAAGGAGAATGGGTGAAGGCAGCTGTAGCTTTTAAGCTTTGTAGTATTGGTAGTGAAACAAGAACATCTGACGTGTGAATTCTTAATTCACACTTAATACAAATTCTTTAGCTTTCCTACACGCTAGCAGCTACAATAAAAAGGGTGACCATCTCCCATCTTAACTAAGCTATCTCTGACTAAGGCAATGGCAAACTTTTTTTTTTTTTTTTCCCCTTCAGGTCTTTCAGATCAGATGCCTCTTACATTGAATAACTGCACCTCAGTGAAATTGGAGATCAGGAAACAATGGTAATATTTCATGGAAAGCTTTAACTCAGGCTTTTGGTTTCTTGAAAAAATGTAGGTGAATGCTGTAATTTTATTTTACAGTGTTTAAAAACAAAATAAAATCCTTAACACTTGCAGCTTCATATTTTATAAACAAAACCAATATTTACACTTTTTTGAACTCTTGCTTCACTATATTCTATTTACCGCCTTAATTCTTTCAGTTCATTTTATTTTTCCCATTGTCTCTGAAACTAAAGTCAAAAGAAAGAGGTTGGAGTTGTTTAAAGGTGCAGTTGTTAGTTGCTCCACTTTTCACTGTTAGAATTTTTCATCAAACAATTGCAATACTTTTGGAAAATCATTTTGAGAAATTTGTGAAATTTGCTTTCACCAAAAGTGTTGACCAGATTCCCTTTTATTTTAATCTTGAATGGATTCAATACCTTATGCTGGATCTTGTGGGAGATCTATTTGTATCTGTTTTTCTATCACATGTATCTGAAGACCGGAAAAGCTCATCTGAGATGTTCAGAACACCAGTTCAGAAAGATGAAATTTAAACACTGGGATATGAATCAAGCTTTCATTCAGATAGTGGATTCTCATTGCCATCCACGTGGACTGGAAGGCGTTTGCCACAAATATCTTCAAAGAGGGTCAGACACAGATTTCACTGTTGCTGAGTGTTGATTTATTATTTTGTTTTCCTTTGTCCTGGCAACTCTGAAATAAGAGTTGCTAAAAAGTCACTATTTTCTTCTAGCTGCTGGTAAATACTTATCAAATCTTTCTTTGGGGTCAGTGATTTTTCATATGTCTTAGTACACAATGGAATTATTTAATTACTTTTGCTAGCAAGTTTACAGACAAGTATATCCCTATCATACTGCATATCCTCAAATAAGATTATTTACAATCCAATCTAAGGAGTGCTGACTGGTGTCATTGGAAGCTAAAGCTGCATCAGCATTTAAATTTCTACTTTTCTGGGCAAAAACCCAACTGGCTGATTCAATTAAACTCTTTATGTTATATATTATCCAGAAGTTCACAATCTGAAGTGATTCTCAGAGTCTGAAGCCATGCCTTTATGATTGCAATTTGGTAGCAAGACAATTTCCGAGGACAATTTTACTTGAACTGCAATGAAAATGTCAGGACATAACACACTTTCTGATGTGGGTTTTATGAAAGGCACTCCAAAATCAACCATTATTTCAAGCACAAGCAATAAATAACCTTCATTATTCATTAGAGTGTATATATGCATTTGTGTTTGCAAATATGGTGGTTTCCTGAGCAAAGAACCCTGTAATCAAAAGACCCTTCACTCATTTAAGGAGGTAACAAATGGGTAGGCACAAGGCACAGAAAAACACAGCCTCTTTAATCGGTAATGGAGATAATCTATAGAGTTCCTGCAATACAAGTAGTCCATCTTCCAGGCATAAACTTTAGATAAGATACAAGACGTGGAAAGATTCATGCAATATTGTGAAGCTACTTTTCATAATAGTCATTTGGAAGAATTTTGTTTATGGTTTATATTGAACAAAGAGAATAGACCTTTCCCTTGGCACGTAAATCACAGCCCTCCTGAAGGGTGTCTGGAGTGGTGCTCTGCTATTACTATTCACAAGAACATTAACACCGGTGAAATAGGCTCGGTGAATTTACTGCTATTTACCTGTTAAGATTAGGAGCTAACGTACCTCTGCAAACAGTCGACATGATGTGCCAGACCTGCAGCAGCCCCTTCCATCCTCAAACACTACACAGGAGTGCTAGAAAGCAGCTGCTACACACTGATGCCATTTGTGTGAAGGATTTTTATTTTAATTAGGCTTTGAAGAAAGATCATATTCAGGCACAGGTACCAATTTTGATGAGATTCAGATAGGTCAATCAGAACTGAAGAGTTAAAAACAGAGCTTGGCCAAAATATACTGATTTATTGGAGCTGTTTCCATTTTTGAAATTGAAAAGAAATTTGTTGAGAATGAAAATGACAAATTTGAACATTTTTCTGGCGATTTAAAAGCATAAATTATGCTTGCTAGAACTGCTTTGTTTTGAGAAATTCTAAATAATTTTCATTTTCAATTTTTTTTTTTTTTGGTTAAAAATTAAATTGGAGGAGATTTGGGAGAAAATAATTAAAAACAAAATAACAATAAAAAAAAGCTAAACATTTACTTTAAAAGTAGACTGAGATGCGCTTTCTTGTTATTTTTTATGATTTTATGAAGAAGGGCATTTATATGACAAAATCTGCATTTCTGGGGGAGAGAAGTGAAATCAGGAATAAAACTGTGCTCAATAGCATTATTTAAGAAAAGGAGAAAAAGAGGCACCAAACTGTAATGACCAACAATATCAAATGAAGGCTTTGGGATGATACTGGAGTACCAGAGCAAACCAATTAAAGCTCTGGGGAAGGACGGTGGCTCCCCAGCCACTAGATAACAGCTAGAAAATGAGGGGAGAGAAGGGGAGGGAAGGGGGGGAAAAGGAGGAGGAGGAGGAGACTCTCTCTTTCTCTCTCCTGCCTCTTTCTTTTTCCCGCTCCTGTTTTTCATAGTGGGGGCACTAATGAACTTTTCTAGTCCTATGAAGACAACCCTTGTGTTCTGATTAGTTGCCTTACTTTTAATGAATTGTTTTAATCAAGTTTCAAAGCAGGCACTCTATGCTTCATTGCAGCAGCCCAATGACAATGAGCCGAATGTTACCAAGACAGTGCATCTGATGGACTTTAATGGATTTTATGTGACAGTGTCTAGTGGCCTCATATTAGACATAGCTTTACAACAGAGAACCCATGGGGTTGCACTATGCATTTAATCTATACAAACTGTAAGGACAAGGGAGAGGGAAGCTGGGAAGGGGGAGAGACTTTGAACCCTGAAGACCTTCAAAAGACATGCATTTCATACTAATAAGAAACACTCTTTGGTCATTTTCTTTCTTTCCTTTTTTTTTTTTTTTTTTTTTTTTCTCTCAATAGCAGAGTCCCATTGTGTTTTCTTTCTTTTCTCCAGGGCTTTTTGCAATAACATTCTTGAAACACAAAGTTATCTGGAAAAATTAAGCTCTCAAGGAAATCTTGGCAGTGCTGCAACATTTCCTGGATTTCAGGTAGCGATTCTGAGTTGTGATCTCTTAAGTCTGTAACAATTTGCTATTTCTAATTTATTGCTTCATTTGTGACTGCTGCTACAGCAAGGTAAATTTATTCTGATTTGCACAACCTAAGTCTTAGCTCTGACAGTGACTAATTATTACCTGAGTTAAAATAATGAAAGTGTCGGAAAGTGTCCGAATGCAATTTGTTAGGAAAACATGTGGCATGCTGTGTTACCCAAGCCCAGAAAAACCTAAGTGATCAGAAACCATGGAGAATTAAGAATTTTTCCCCCAAAGGTTACAAATCAATGTGGAAAATTTTCAGGGAATTGGAGTGCTGAGGGATTCAATTCACTAGAATAGAAAATGCAGAACATACCTGTGTGATTATTTGCTTAAGGAGAAAAAGTCAGTTTTTTTTTTTTTTTTTTTTTTTTTTTTTTTTTTTTTGAACAAATCTAACAGGATATTGTGATAGTAACCACATCCAGGGAGTTATAGGTTATTATAGGATGCTGATCTGATGCTGGATGATTATTTTGGAACTGTTCTTTTCTAGATTAAAAAAATAATAATAATAAACTGTGGCAAAAAAAGCTCTGAAAATATAAGCACCTTTAGCTCTTTAGCTGGTGTAAGTAACACATTATTATATTTTTCACCAACTCAGGGTCAGTCCTATGTTTTGTCAATTATAGGCATGCCTTATTCTCAGAACAACTCAGCTCCAGCTGTGTAAAATGAATCCTGAAATGAAATGGTCAAATGATGTTAATGACTTTGTCTGCTCATGAAAGTTTCTGAGGAATGTTAGCAGCTCTGGGTTAGAATTAGAGAGCATCTGACAGTGCTGTAGTTCTGGTTGTTCAAATAACTCTATGCAAGCAGATGGGATATCAATAAATTAAAATAATAATACAAAAATAATAAGCAGCTATCCAGCAGAAATGATAAAGCAATACAAACGATATAGGTCTGCTTCATTTGGGACATTTGTCACTCTTGTGAGCCATTTAAGCCATGCTTTAAATTAAATATATCTTAAACAGGATTTAATTTAGATTTAATAAGGCAATTGTCTTATTGTTAAGTACCAATTGCATGTCAACACATAATGCTTTCTAGAGTGATAATTCTACTGTACTCTGAAAAGATGCTAGGACTACATAAAGGCTGACAATTTCATGGTCCATAACCATGCACCTATGTTTAATGTTACTTAATATGTACCTATATTTAGTCTCTGTATTTCAGCCCTCCTACCAGATGAATATCCTATTTTATAAACTATACAACCTGCATCTGTCTATATATTTAACATACCTGCTAGACCTCTAGAGAGATATGATTATATTAAATACAATATATTGATTGATTTCTCCTTTACATGGACTGTATTTAATTTAAATACACAATTAAGCCCATCCAGGATACAATTTTGACTATTAATGTTATAAATAATTGGTAACTGTTTTATGACACATCACATATTTTAAGACAATGTTTCTCATATGCTAATAACAACTGCATTTATAAAATATGCTGAAAATCTGTCTTAATTATTCATATTTGTTCATGGTCAATGCCTTTTTATTTCTCAAATCTGGAAAAAACAATGCATACCTTGGCATTTTAAAACATACTTTTCAGAGAAACATGTACACCTTTTCATATAGAGTCCATATATGCTTTTGTGATGATTATATAGATAATATAGGTGTCAGTATATGATTCTGCTCTCTGTTTTGCTAATTTCTAGTCTGTGTACAATACCACAGATCAGGCAATTATATCACTAATAATATTTGCACTAATTATTGCTATTAAAATCTATCCATAGTACAACATTACTGTCAGTATAATTCCTATTGTCCAAACACATTAGATTTCGCCTCTCGTTTTATATGACAGCAATAAAATTATTTTTGAATCTGCCCTACACCTATAAGATGATTAACAAGTACTTTTTGAAGAATTTTCCTTCTAGGAAAAAACAAAACAAACAAACAAAAAAACACCAACAGCATTATCTCTTCTTGTCTTCACTCCCATTTTGTGTCTGCTTTCTACAGATAAAATCAAACTTGTGCGACTCAGTTTACTGAGAAAAGTCATGATGAAAGCAGCAATTTAAAAGAAGCCTGAAGAGTATTTGCAAATTATGCATTTGTAAATTCAACATTTATTATTAAAAACTTGGTTCTAAGAGCCACACTCATTTAATCAAGGAATGGAAGCAATGCTGTATGATTCACACACCCAATAAAGTATAATCATAAAAAAAAGCAACAAAAAAGAAAGACATAATTTATAGTCTGTCTCTACACCAAAAAACAAACAATCAAACAAACAACAACAACAAAAAAAATACAAACTAGCAGCTGCTCAAAGAAAATTCATGTATTGAGAGAGAGGATGGGGTCCAAGCTTTGAAAAGCATCTGGGTGAGATAGAGCCTTTTGTCATTGGGGCCGGTTGGAAATTTCTGCCTGGGCTGGGTCCCAGCAGGCAGCGTGCACCCTCCTTGGGCAGGGAACATTGATGTTCCACTGAAGGTTGGGAGCTTTATGAGGCATGGTAGTTGGGACATCATTATATGGCCATATCCAGTGGTACTGAACCCAGCTGAAGAAGCTTCTCTTTCCCCAGTGTGTATCATTCCCATCCCAGAGCAGCATCCCTTTGGTCAGGTGTGGCATCCCCGTACAATAACCCACAGAAACAGTCTTACATGAGACCACAGAGACATTTTCCCTCATCTTCTTTCTGGAAAGAAGCACCAGAAGGAGTTGTTTTCATTCTTTTTTCAGCTCCAAGACAAGAACCTGTTATGATGCTTGAGGCAAAGGTGCTCCAGAGCATGGGCTTGGCTGCACCGCCCAGCTCACCCCATGCAGCCTGGGAGGCTGCCAGCAATCTGTGCCAGTAATGAGCAGCCAATTAATTGATTACTGAAAGTATAACCGAATCCTATGCCTCAGAGAAATCTAAAATATAGTAATGGCTTGCTTTATTGACAGCGTTCATGCCATATTTAGTAGCTGGTATGTAAGAAGTAGCTGGACAATTTTGTTACACTTAATATGTTTCAGAACACAGCATAAAACATGTTTTAACACTATAACATCTATTGAGCAGTACCTCTGGGAACAGGCTTTATTATTAGATTACATTATACAAGATTAGACTAGTCAATAAGGGATTTCTTTCACACAGCATGCCATCTGAAATACCTGTTTTCTTTCTTTCCTTTTTTTTTTTTCTTTTTCTTTTTTTCTTTTTTCTTTAAATTACTTCAAGACCTTCTTTGTAGGATCTTAGGTACAATATACCCATGAATCATAAAACTGACAAGCCCCAGGGCTGAATGGTCTCTGTACGGGAGATAGGAGGCCTAGAGATAAAGGTGCACTACAGGTATACAGTGACAGGGGTGGATTATAGATAAACAAAAGGAGCAGTTATTAGATGGGAAGTGCCAGGCAGGATTGTACACTCAGAATGCAAATTGTTAGGACTGAGTCTCAGGGATCTGACTCGGCTTGGACTGTCAGACAATGGGAAAACAAAGACGGTATATCAGTCTGGGTACAATCCAGCCATTATTTATTTATTTATTTGTTATTTATTTTATATATTTGCTTTAGCTGCTAGCAGCAGAGAGGATAAGGGAAGCACTCAGGGTCTCAGGCAGGTTTTGGCACATGGGTGTGTTCTCTGTTCTCTCCACCAGGGAATTCAGGCTCCTGGTAAAGTTAATTCAAAATGCTATTTTCTGATCAAACACTGTGCTGATTAGTTAGGTAAGAATTCAGTGATTGGAAAGGCAAAGTACCATGAGATGATCTGAGTCAGGGCAGCAAACTGATGCCTCTGTCCTTTTGGGAACTGGAGACCCAAATCCTCTCCTTCCCTATAGCATCTTTGTTCAGAGCAGCACCCATGGGAGAGGTAGGTGGGGACATCCCTGCTGCCCAGGGTCCCACCTGCCCATGCTGGGGACACCCCACATACCCAGTATGGGGCTGGGCACAGCTGGGAGCACCTGAGGGATTTTCAGGACAACGCATTCCCTGCTTGGACAGGAGTCCCCAGATTGCAAGCATGGATTTAAGAGTTTGGTGCCTGCAAAGTGCTGAAGCACTATTTTGGTACCCAAACCCTTTTTGAACATATGTCTGCTCAATTACATTGCTGAAATGTAGTGAGAATCAAACACACTATTTGCTTTTTTCAAATGATATCCGGTGCTATTCACACGTTTTTTCCCCTTTTAAATTCCGCCGTTGCCTGCAGAATTGGATCTGTTGCTGGCAATTTCTCCTTCTCGGTCCTAAATTAAAAATCTCTGCCGCACTACGCAGTTGCTGACTATGTCCATATGAACAACTTCCATTCAAATTTCCTAGATGGAGAAGACTTGTGGCCTGCTTTGCTGCGCTAAGTGGAAATGAATATGAATTGAAAGGACTATATTTAAGAGCAGTTTCCCTTTTTTGCCTACGAGGATTTTTCTTCTCTTATATAACCAAATTTCCCCACAAGATTGACATTTCAGGAAAGGGGCAGCGGCAGAGAGGTGACTACAGATCACATTGGATTTCAGCAACCTTCCATTGTAAAGGTCAACTCTCTGCAGTGGGTTTTCAGCTGACGGTTCCTCGCTTGGTTTCCATCTCAGGTGAAATACTTCATGTGTCCAGGTAAACTTAACTCCTCTCTCCTTTCCTCTCTTGCTCCCACTCTCTCTCCCTCCCTCCCTCCCTCCCTCCCTCCCTCCCCCTCCTCCCCTCTTTTCATTTATTTCTTAAAATGTGTAATAGAGAAAGATGAGATATACCAGGAGAAAGGACCGCAGAGTGGTTCATCACTTCCCTCGCCAACCTAACCCCTGCTCAGCTCTGAGCACTACCAACCAAGAAAAGCAGTGACCTGCTGGCAACAAGTGATGGCCACCAAGGATCTGTCAGCCAGGCACATGAGCAGGCAAGGAGCACCCCATCTGGAGGGCAATACTGCTTGCTGCAAACAGGATTTGGTAGCAACTTTAATGTGGAAACTGGAGAAATGACTCCAGTAATTACCCTTTCCCCATGTCAGCCACTGGGTTGCCATGGACACTCTGGTCTGTCCAAAACATGGGCTGTACTGTAGTGCTAGCAAGCTGTCAAATAACCAACTGGGTTTCAGAAATTTATAGCTAGTAATTAACTGATAGGCTTATAATTAAGTGGAGATACCCCTGAACAACAAAGCTTGGATCTGAACTCAAATTCTGACTTTTTCCCAAATTCAGGGGCAAGAGAGAGTGACAATTTGGGTTCAGTCCCATCTTTGTAATTAAACAATGATTTTTGACAGGAGGGGAATCTCCAGCAGTTAATGACTGACTGCAGGAGTTGAGGGCCTGAGGCAAAGCTGAGGGCTTTTAATCCAGGTGGTCATTAACTGCCTGGGAATGCCTGACCCTAAGGTTAATTGTTTCTATTTAAAATCATGAAAATAATATACACATATATATATATATCCCCCTACTTCTTTTCTGCTGTATACGTATATTACAAATATAAATATGCTGTCATTTTATGTACTGAATAAGATTAAAGCTGAGCTGTGGGATGTTTTCAATGTATTTGCTAAAAAGCTCAGGTATCCCGTATGTTCTCTTTGCATTCCTCTTTCCATTAAAAAAATCTGACCCACAGTCAGGCCAGAGGAGACAGACTGGGAAAGGCTCTGGTTCAGGGTGTGCAAGGAACAGGGTTGCTTGGTGGGGATTTTACAGGTATCTGGGATGCTCACAGTAGAGAAGAGTTTGTGCTCCCAAAGCCATGTGGATAGTCTGCTTTTACAATGGTATCATCTGATTTAATAAAAGCTCTCTCTGCAGTTATGTATGTCCAGGGAGCAAGGAAGAAAGTCACTTTTAAAAACTGTTGTGCACCTTTCCATATATATATATATATATTTGGCTTTCAGAGCTCAGTACAGTGCAGGATCAGACCCTTAGAAACTGGCACATTCTCAAGAAAAGCAACAATTAATTTTCAGTGTTGAATCCTGCTTGTGTAAAAGAAACAATCAGGAATTTGGTGCAGCCCATAAGCCAGAAACTTCAAGTAGGTGATGTGCTACCCCACTGAGGTTCAGTGGGTACTTCATCTGAACCAGAAAGAATCACGCTTGGGTTCATTTAGATGTATTTTCTTCCCCAAATCCTTCTCTCTCTCTTGCTTTTCTTGTTTTTAAAGAGACATATGTCATCATCACCAGTTCAGTTTCCTGTGTTTAACCCTTGCTACATCTAGCCTGATTACTCCTAATAAAGCTTGACAGTTGGAGGGTTAATCCAGCCCTTGGTCTCATGGTTTCTTCTCAGGAAACAATCTGTCCCTGAGAGCTTTCTGGCCTGTTGCAAGGTTATATCCCCCTGGGGTGCCATCAGCGCCAGCCAGGACTCCTTTCCCATTGTCTGCCAAATGGCCACCAATTAAGTCAACTGTTCCCCAATTAGAATTTTGAGGAATTTATCTTGTTCCTCCTGTGTTCAAACTCCCAAGCAGGGGCAGCTCTTGGAGTCGGTTACAAGGGCTTTTTTTTTTTTCCTCTTCCCCCCCACCTCCACCCCCTTCCAGATTGGGGGGAGGGGGGGTGAAATTAAATAAATAAATAGCAGCTCTTTCCTGTAATCAGATACTCCTGGGTTTTTCCTGTTGCCCATTCACACAGCTTAATCCTGGGGTATGTGATGAGAACATGGTAATATTTAAGGGAGGATATTTTATTATTGTTCCATTCACCTGAACTAGTGTGGATTAATTTTTTTATTGATGCTGTTCTTAGTAAAATGTTTCTCTGTGACTTCAGCTATAAATATAACGTGATTTCCTGAGTTAAAGGAAGAAAAGTAATTTTATTTCAATTGGTCTAATAGCCAAATAACCATTTTTATTTATTTATTTATTGCCAGAAATTGTTTAACTGACTGTTTACAACTTTTATTTATTTATTTATTTTTTATTGGAGAATTAAATTCTGTACTCTGGGTCAACTTTAATATGGGAAATGCAAAGTCTGGCAAAGGTATCAGGATAATATCCAAGGATCAGATTGATCCATTCAAGGCACATAGGACCTCTGTCTTTTTTTGTGGGAGTGTGTGAACGTTCTCTTTAGCAAACTCTACGTGATACTTCAATGGCTCTAGCCATGGAGGAGCAGGACACTTCAGTTCTGGTGACACAGGCAGACTGTGCTGGGCCAGGCAAGGTGCCACTATCCTGGCATTTGAATCAATCCACAATTTCAGAGAAAATTTTGGGATTAATTGTGAAAATGCACTTTTTCACAAGGTGTTTCACTCATATCTATTCTCCCACGTGCCTGGTGACAGGACGAGGGGGAATGGGCTTAAGTTGAGCCAGGGGAGTTTTAGGTTAGATGTTAGGAAGAACTTCTTCACTGAAAGGGTTGTGAGGCACTGGAACAGGCTGCCCAGGGAAGTGGTGGAGTCACCATCCCTGGAGGTCTTTAAAAGACGTTTAGATGTAGAGCTTAGGGAAATGGTTTAGTGGGGACTGTTAGCGTTAGGTCAGAGGTTGGACTCGATGACCTTGAGATCTCTTCCAACCTAGAAAATTCTGTGATTCTGTGATTCTGTGATCATGCAAGTTTACTGAAACATAGTTCTGGGGCTTCAAACATTTGAGTGATTTACCCAACTCTTACACACTTTTCTGCTGATCTTCTGCTCTACTCAGCTGCATAGATTCTGATTTCTTCCTAGGGCTTCATTAAGTGATGTAACTAAAAATGTAACCAACATCTGTCATATGTATGTTGTCTCTCTCTCTCTCTTTTTTTTTTTTTTTTTTTTTTTTTTTTTTTCAGTGAGAGAGAAATGCATGTAGTCAAATGTTTTGTTTGGTATTTCTTAGGGAAGATTTTCAGCTCTTATTTTCACGTATTTCCTTCTTATTACTGCAAATAAGGCCAATTCACTCAACTCACATCTGCTTCCAAGTGTCACCAATTTCCTACAAGTTCCAAAACATGAGGCAAGATGAAGATAAAGACCATATATAAAATTTAGCTGTCAATCCAGTTTTCTCTAGGGTTTTTGTATGATTTTATCTAAAGTTGTGTGTTTGGCCATCCAGACTTGGTTTCACTCACTACAAAAAATGGCAGGTCAGATCTTACATGGTAGAAATTAAAGAAGTTATTCTAGATTCACATGAATAAGACCTTTGGCACCCTTCTTAAAACTTGTAGTCTTCTCCTACTTAAATAAAGGAAGATTGTGATGGGTATGGAAAGCTGAGACCCACAAAGCTTTCCAAAGTTTTAAAGCTATATATTTTTTTTTTTTTTTTTTTTCTCCAAGATGCACAGTTATTTCAGGAAGGATTGAGCACATGTCCCAAACATAGTATAACTATAGAAAACAGAAATATATCCTCTTGCTTCCCTCGGGGGGTGGGAGGTGGAGGAAGTTAGTGAAAAAATATAGCACAGTAATAATATCAAAAGAGCAGGACAGCAAATTATAGCTGTCCCTGGTCAGATTTAATTGGGTTTTCCTCAATACAGTGAAGAGTGGTTGAGGAAATTCTTCACTTGCCGTAAAGTCCCAGAAGTCCCCTCAGACTGCACTCAGCTCCAGTCCCATGGAAGCGAGTGCATAATCTTTACCCACACATCAATACCCAGCTCCCACATCAACCAGAAGGAAGAATGCACCATTAAAGAGGTTAATTCCCGTGTGTTAAAATAGTCTGTATTTATTGAAGAAATGCAAGTAAGCATTTTAATAGAAAATTTAAAACCCATTGGGCTTGATTCTCCTCACGTTGGTTTTAAATCAGTGTCGTTCTGGTCAATCTTGCTTTTTGCCTGGAGTTAGCAAAATAATGATCCAAGTCATCCTCCCCTTGTTCCTTATGTAAATTAATGATTTTGAAAAAAAATTTCTTCTAACCTGGGCTACTGAAACTCAGTGAAACTCTCAAATGCTGGCAAAACTCAAACACATCTTCCCTGTTCAGATTGTGAGTCTTGTGCAGCCTTGTGCATCCTTGCAATGGTTTTGTGCACAACTCGTGTGTGACTGTGCAAACTGCATGTGGCTGTTTTGCCCAGCCGTGCAATTCTCAGGTGAAAAAGCAGCACTCATTTTTGCAGATGCAGGCTTTATTTTCCTGTAGCGATGCTTGGGGCAAGCTCTTTGGCATTTTCCATCTCTGCCCTAAAGGAAAATAGAGAATGTGGAAGGAGGCAGGGGACTGAAAACACGGATACGGTGAACACACAGTGCTGCAAATGCATCCCAATGCACTTGCTGTTTTCCATGTATGTAAAAGAATCTAGTGTTGGGAAATTCCGTTAATACTCTGGCTATGTCAGGACAATTAAAGGTCCTGAATTTTATTTTCTTTATTTATTTATTTTTTCTTTATTTCTTCTCTCCTTTTTATTTCTTCTTTGGAAAATGGTTACCTACGATACTTCCAATAAAGACAGGAATCTCCTGATGCAAGCCTGTGTAGGATGCTCCTATGTGCCAAATAACCAGTGTGAATGACCTTTATGTGACAGTGATAATTGCTCCACAAAGTGTTTCCATTAGGTGAGTGGTTCCCAAAATCCTGCTCCTATAGCATTGTGGTGGGAACTTTATACAGGAGCCAACACACTGAGCACTGAGGCTCCTTTTGTTCCTTTAGAGAAAAAAAAAAAAAAAAAAGATCTTCCCTTTCCATGCCCATGGGGTACATGCAACCCATAGGAGAAGTCCCAACAAGACACCCCCTTGAAACATCATTCTGTGCTGTGGGGGGAGCAGAGTTAGGACTGGGTGACTGTGGGGCTCTGCACTGCACCGGGACAATGCTCATCCCAGTGCCATCACGGGAGGAAAGGCTGCAACTGCCACAGCATCAGCAATGGGCTGGTTCTGCTGAGAAGGGCTACAGATAAAAAGAACCTTTGTGGTCCCTGTACAAAAGCCTTCTGGTTGCTCTTTAAGAGCTCTGCCTGAGCGCGTGTTGGCCGGGCTGGCTACATCACTGCCTCCTTGGCACAGCATCAATGCATGTGAGGGCAGCGGAGACGCTCTCAGCAACTTAAACACAGATGTTTGTGAGCAAAGAGGCGCAATGTACCAGTGGTGACACAGCTTTGCTGCAACAAATAATTTAGCAGGCCCAAAGAGGGCTTTCTCAGGCCCATGAACATCATTAACTTTGACAAACAGAAAATTGTTCCCTTGCCAACAGCTTAAGTGGATTTACAAAAAGTGATTTATTTCCTTGCAGATAGTAACAGCCCTAAAGTATTATATTTATATATAAATATATATATATATAAAATTAAAACTCATGATTTGGCTCAATTGCTGTGAGAAACAAACGGCCTCCCAAACACTTTGGCAAAAAGGTCTGGCTTTTACTGCTGGGTAACAGGCTCGTTGTAGTCAAGGGCTGGGTTTCTCCTGCACATCTCCAGTGGCTTTGAATCCTCTGGGGAAGAGGCTGAAGTCCCTCTTCAGTGGGTGCAGGATACCTGGCAGTGAGAGATGCAGGGTGACACTGGTCCCAGGACACCTCCTCCTGGCCACGAGAAGAAGTGGGGTTGGTGGCATCCTCTTATGGTGTCAGATGTTCCTGCCAATCTGATAAGGTGACAGGTGCCTGATGTGCGCCTGGCTTGTTCGGTAATTCACGTAAACAAAAGGAAATGGAGAGTCTGAAATGATGGAATGAAGAAAAGAAAACTTGAAACCACAGCTGCAGTTTCCTACATTGGTTGTTACCTCTCACTTGCCACTAGAGCTTTGACACCTTCAATGCCAAATTTACTTTTTACTTTATTTCCCTATTCTGCTTTTCTATTTACTTGCTCTGAGGCTGCAAAATGTTCATCTCCCCTGGGGGAAGCCAGGTGATCCTTTCTGCAAGATAATTTTTAAACGTTTCTTGAAAAAAAAAAAAAAAAAGCAAACAGACAAACAACTACCCCTTAGCCCAAAAGGATATAAAAAATCAAGTAAACCCACAAAATAAAGGAGCTGAGTGGATGCTTTCTTAATGGGGGGTCTTTATCCCTTCTGCTATATTCTGAGATTTCATTTTAGATACTCAAACTGTTTGTAGGGTTCTTAATGCAATATGGTCCATATTCACTTGCCCTTTAACCACTGTAATAGTAAGCGTGAAAAAATAAACAAATAGTAATTTCAGACTAAGTTTACTTTTCTGCTCTTAAAACATATTGAAACAGCCTAGATTTCCACTGGTGTTAGGTAACCTGAAACGAAACTCGATATAATGCAATTGCTACTAAAGCACTATTGCTTTGTGACATTGGGCTTAGAAGGAAATGTGGGAATGTTCACTCCATTCATGTTAATTTAAGTGGATGTTTTGATTGGATTATGTAAGTATATTTGTGTTTGCATGTGCATGTGTGTGTGTGCATATATGCCTTAATTTGTCAAAAGAGGTCACTCCGTAGAAGTGAGTTTAAACTTAATTTTACTTTCTTGGTAAGAGTTCAAAGGTTAAGTTCAGTTTAACCTTGGCTCAGCAGAGATTTTTCTTCTGATTTTTCAGTCTGATATGAAAATGGTTTGTGAAATAAAGACAAACACAGGTTTGCCTGAGAAGGCATTAATAATCAGATCCTTACATGTTTGTACAGAAGTCAGGTACAATCCAGTGTTGATTGCTTCTTAGCTTCTCTTTGCTTTCACAGAAAATCCTGGTAGATAATAGCAGGTCATCACAACCAGGCACTGGAGCATCATGTACCCACAAACACTGGCAACTCTGAACTGTGTAGCTAGTGGAGGTTCACATGTGTGGGACAGATATATCCAGATTTGCAAGAGGAATCATCATTGCAATAAATCACTTCTGGCATTTTGCAATCCTCATTTGACCATTTTCCCAAACAAATTATTTAAAGTCTATATTACATTACATTTTTTAAATTTTGTTTTAAATAGAAGGCCTTTTACAGGGAGCCTAAAAGATTAGTTTATGACATAAACTTACTGGTGAAGTTTCCAGTCTAAATAAACAAGAAACCCACCAGAATAAAGAATCTGGGATATGTTCAAACAAATACTGTAAAGTTTTGAGAAACGCCAAATTCTTTGGAGATCGGTGTGTGTGTGTACTGTGTGTTTGTATAGACAACAATCTCACAGCAATATGGTATGCCAGTTATTAATTCTGCTCATTGCAGATGGTTTCATTATGTGTATTTAATTTCAGTACTTAAGCAAACATACAATAGTAAGGCTTACAAACTGCTTTAGGATATAACGGTTGTGCACCGTCAAAGGAGATGGAAACGAAATTGATACAACTGATATTGCTCAGGCTGGAGGTAAATCTATATTGATGGGATTAAGCCACTCAGAAGCATCCCTTGAGTTGAATAGTCCTAAAACCACCAATCGCTTTGTTTGTGGTGTCGAGAAGGTACTGATCACTCCAGCCGTAATTTGCTGCAGCAGTTAAGTGCTCCAATTCCTCAGCGCAATAATTGCCACATGTTGAGTGTGCAGATGTCTAAACACGTGGGAGCACTTCCCTTTCCTAAAGACAAATGAAGATTTTCATTTTGTTTTGTAAATGTGTCAGGATTTATCACTTAGTCATGTGTCATGCATTAGGGTGTTTATACAATACAGCTTTCCACACCCTGGTTCTGGACTTCTATGATTTCAACAACAAGGCCGTGGAGGAGCAGAGGTTTGCCAAACCTTCCCCTTTTAACCCAAACCTTTGGCTGGACTAAAGAGAAGCCTGAGCTGAGTGAGCCTAGTAAAAGGGAAATGGGATTATTCCCAAGAGTGAGACAAGTGGGATTCACCTCAAAGACTGCTTGATAAAAGAGGCATCAGGAGCAAGACAAGCAAACATTTAAAAAGAAAAAAAAGAAAAAAGTAAAATTGAAATCATTATGTCCATCAGCAATAATTATGTCTGTCTGTCCCTAGGACTTGGGTACTGTATTGAATTGTACCAGTAGCCTGTCTATGACCTCCGTTGTCTGCTCAAGCAAGAAGGAACTGACTCTAACCTACCTTTAAAACAATTTGTTTTGAAGTTTGAATATGTAACATCTCATCAGAGACAGGCTGACTGATCATAACAATATTTCTGAAATAACTGTTCCATAGTGGAAACAGGAATGGGTGGAAGCTGGGAAGTAGACTGGGCTCCAAGCCCAACATTGATGTCATTTCAGGTTGGAAACTGAAATGACGATGCTGCAGGTATGGGGCTGTTCCCATTAGGACTTAGATCCAGACCCGGGCATTCCTGAAGATTGAGGAAACAGTTTTTGGTGTGGCTCTCAGATTTTTCGGACAAAATTGGGATTAGCTAAAATGTCAAAATAGCTAATTGTCATTTCTGATGAGCTTTAGTCTTTCATTTATTAATTAAATTATTTATTATTATTTGGATAAAATTATAACAATAAAAATAATAAAAAGTGTCCAGGAAGGAGAGAATCTCCCTCTCCACTCTTCCACTCTGTTACCCTTTTCAGGGACTGATAGTCTTTTTTTTTTTTTTTAAAGTTGTTTGCAGAAGGGGAAAAGAAACCCACAGTTATTTATCTGTTACCAGACAAAGACTGTAAAGAAATCCAAGAAGCATCCTAGCACAAAAGCCTGAACTTTTTGACCTCTCAGGCCTCAAGCCTGGACAATTGGCCGAGCTGGGCTTTTTCCTGAGAACTGCCCGAGGGCAGAGGCTGAGAAAAGATGCACATTGTTCGTCTGCAGCCATTAAATGCGAGGGCTGAAAGGCAAAGGATCTCACCAGGTTAGAGCAGTGCTGAGAATGCAGCTTGACACTCATTTTCAAGGTAATGTAATAAAGAGAAAAAGTGAGTTGTAGAGATCTTAATTCTTTAAAATTTAAAAGCTAATTTTGTGTCTTTTAGTCAATTTCCTATGCAGGAAGGAAGAATTTATTAACTGACTTCTGATGTTAAATGGAGTGCTAATGGGCAAGTACAACAATTCAACAGGTGCCAAGGAGAAATATAGAGACATTATATCAATATTAATCTTAGAGCCTTGCAAGCACATTGGTAGGGGCTTTTATTAGGCAGGTTGTGATGGGAACACCCACAAAGTGAAAAGGGTTTGGGATTTCCTGTTTCACGTGATTGAACTCTCACAGGCAACTTGGCTTGCAAGGTGTTTTCATGGCAGATTATGAATTTTGTGCCATCAGAAGTTGCTGTTTGCAGACAGATCTGTGGGAAGTTCCCAAGCTGTGAACTCCTTCTGGAGAAGGTGCCTTCAAGTGGCTGCACTCGACACATGCCCTGGCTGTGGTGAGCAGGGCAGTGATGCTGGAGAGCAGAAGTATTTCCAACATTGAGCACTCAGCTCGAAACCTGAACACCCATTATTAGTCTGGATAGCAGTCAAAAGAATAGTTAGTCCTGCTAAAAATCTATGCAACCGCTACTTTACAGACTAATCTTCTGCCAGTAAACAAATGCTGACTCTAATGTACTTCTGATTTTGACCCCTGGGTTGAAAATTTTCTGTATAAACACCAGCTGATGAGCAGGTCACTTTGTTTGCAAGACAAGATTCTCAGCGTCTCACCCCATGCAGCAGGTCCCTGATCTAGATAAAAGACTTCAAAATTATGGCCCAGCCATAATTTTCACTGAACAATTTTTTGTTGTTGTTGTTGTTGCTCCAAGATGTCAAATTGTTAATGGGAAAGAGGAAAGTTTTTTTGTCTAACATCTTATTCGGGGGGGGGGGGGGGGAAGTAACATAAAATAAAACCAACAAAATAAAACAGTGACAAACATTTTGATATTTTCAAATGGAAGAGTTTCACATTTTGAAGACAAGGGTTTTTTAAATGTCCAAGAAGTAAGCTAAATGTAATTTTAAAAATGACCATGCAAAATCAAAATAAAATATTTTTCATGGTTGACAGTGCAACTTTTTTGTTGTCATTGTTCTGATTATTATTACTATTATTTTATTTTTTTTTCAGATTTACAGTTTTTTCATTCCATATCAAAACAAAATTTAAAAAAGCATCACAGGAATGTCCCTGGAACTGAAGAGCTGTTTCTCTGTGGCTCTTATTCCCTTAATTAATACATTAAAGATAACAAATAATAGTGATATTTGCCAACACTGAAATAACAAAAATTTCCATGGAAAAAGGGGGAATCGGTTAATGGAAAATGTGTTTGGTGGTGTTCTGGCTCATGTGAGATTTACCACCAGCCATCTTATCTATTTGGCTCTGTTATTTAATGCTGAATTTTAAGTAGCAGAAATGA
The DNA here is from genome assembly GCF_964035555.1 of Netta rufina. Taxonomy (NCBI): domain Eukaryota; kingdom Metazoa; phylum Chordata; class Aves; order Anseriformes; family Anatidae; genus Netta; species Netta rufina. The sequence goes on along the minus strand of NC_140134.1, from coordinate 17,391,685 downwards.
GTGTTGGTACAAGTTGTATACAGGTAACAAATGATGTCCTCCATGATACGGTATAAATAGACAAGGTGATACCATGATGTCAAACCCTTTTTTTCTGAGGAAGGTTTTGCTTTCTCCTGTGTGATAGCTATTGGGAATTTCTGAGCCTGCTGCTGCGTGTAGTCACAGAATAAATTCCCCTGCTCCAACCCTTCAGCTAAGCTTAGCTGAAGCCACTGCAGAGATTTCACCTTTCCTCCGAAGGCACAAAGTTCAGAGCTGCCTCGGCCCTGCCTTGGCGCTGCACCAAGCTTTTTGCAGGAGAATGCTCTCAGCACCGGCAGCAAATGGATTTTGGCGAGTCCATCCCTTGCCAGAGAAGCAGCAGCGATCACAGCCCTCTGCTCAGCTGAGGTCAGGAGGATGTTGCACAACCCGGCTGTGTTGTGTTCTCACTGCAATGTCCCTTTGCGAGCAGTGTCGTAAACAGTATCTTATTCATTTCAGTGGCATGCTGCAGAGGAGAAACATCACACGGTAATTCTGTGTGGTAGGGTCCAGAAAAGGAAATAAAAACTGCGCAATGCAAATGACATGGACTCTGGGGCTGCTTGACACTGCCTTTTTTATGTGTGTGTGAAAATGCTAACAGGCTTTATCTCACATGAAGAATTAGCTTCCTGTCCTACTAATAATAGTAAGCATAACAATAATCACAATAAAATCCCCCCAAATCAAATGAAGAATTTTTGGATTCCAATGTCATTTAAGCCTTCCCCCCCCACACCCCGTTAGCTCTGTAAATAAAAAGTAGCCCCAAAGAATTCAACCCAGTTTTATATCTGCGAAAATACGCTAGCAGCATCTCCCCTTGTGAGTCTATAAATGTGATCTAAAATAGCCAAGGAAACAGACACCCTCCTGCCCCCCAAATCAGGGAATACCTGTGCTGGAGTGTGAGGGAGAGAGAGGGGAGAGATTTGATCTGGCAGTGCTGTTATTTAGCAAAACTTCACATAAGAAAAATAACGATGGCAAGTTCTGTAGCTGTTAGATGTATTCAATAATTTTTTCTTCAAATATAAATATTTAAGATACCATAAAAGCTGCTTTCTCTACTTCCTTAAAAATTCCAAACTGTACAACCAGTTCCCATAAATGACTAATCTTATTTTAAGTGAAGCTAATTTTTGGCTAGGTCTTGAGATGAAAAAATATTGGATCCACAACAAAATCCATATTTCCCCCCACTCTGTATCTTAAAAATGCATCCAGACTAACAGCTTGTTTCCAGATGATATTGAATGCTCCTTTTACTCCTTTTACTTTCCAAAATAGTTTTTTTTTTTTTTTGAACTTGGTTGTGTGGCGTAGAGATTGTGTATGGGGAGATTTATACAGAGAGATTTTGACCCTCTCTGCTTTGCAAGGCTCAGGCTGGGGTGCCCACACAAGTGGCTGAAAAAAAAAAAAAAAAAAAAAGTAAAAAAAAAGTAAAAAAAATGGTTTGCAGAATCTTAACCAGGGATTTTAAAGGGAAGAGCACAGTCCTTCCCCCCTATGGCGGGTGGATTTATTGGGTGTCACGATGACACAATGTGTCTATTCGAAAGCGAAGAAAGCCCCCTACTTAACCTTCATCTTTTTGTGTGTGCACGTACCAGAAGGCACCACACTGTTGCTGGAAAGCAAATAATTAGTGACATGTTCTGTAACACCATTGCTATTTAAAGCTAAATCAGTGGGTTAATGCTTCTCGAAATGTGACATCCATGAGGGATTCTCACTCCAGCACTGTTAGTCACTTGGTGGTCTCCAGAGTGACAGAATCAATGCCCAGAGTTTTAAAAGTCTTGGTTGCAACAGGAAACAAGTGATTATTGGTGAAATTAGATGGGAAGGGGGAGAGCATCCATAGAGCCAGATCCTGAAGGGCTCAACTTTTTCTCCCCAAGGAAGCCCAGGGGGAATGCAGGCTCCAATCTTCGTTATTGCAAATGAGTGAGCAGGGGAAGCTTTTCTCAGAGGGATGCAAATACACTGGCATGGGCAGAGGAATGGGTCCCAGCCTTCCTTAGCCATGGTGAGTTCCCACTGTGCAAGTCCCTGGGGACCCTCCTGTCCCTAGCCCAGTGTGTGGCTTTCTGTGGCCCCACTCCCTGCAGAATGGTGAGGTGGAGGAGGCTCCTGAGACCAAATTCTGGGTTGTAAAATCCTAGAACACAGAGCCCAGGGCTCCCTGGGCATCTGTACAGCACTGAGCCCTTTGACAGGCTCTAAAGAATGAATTCTGGGAATTTATAATTACCCTCTCGTGATAGAGAAAGAGACTCTGGAGTTGATTTTTCTCAAAGAACTGAAGCAAGGCCATTCTTCATTAGGGCAAATGAACTGAACAAAACTCTTTGCAAGGGTGAGAATAAAATCCAAAAACATTAAGAAAAGGGGAAAAAAAAGAAGAAATAAAACAGTCAAATCACTTTTTACTTCTTCTTACCCAGGAGAGTGACACAGTAGCTTTTTTTTTTTTTTTTCTTTTTTTTTTTTTTTTTCTTTTTTTCCCATTTTCCATTAAGCTGGTTCCTTAAAACACATCTGAACTTTTCCCATCCTGACGATTCCCACGGACAATTGGCAGAGAATCTAGGACAACTTGCAATACTGGGATTTTTTCCAGGCATGAGTAACTTGTTAAAAAGCCACTATTTCCCTAATACTAACAGTAAACAGAGTTCACATCCACATGAAATCCTCTGTGACCCATCGGGGAAAGTTTTTTGTATATTTATATAGAGAGATATATGAAATCATTTAATTCCTTTATCCATCAAGCACTTGGAACTCAGCATGTCCGTTTATATTTCACTTAAAAAAATAAATATACACATGCATGCCAGGCTGGATTTAAAGGTATCCTTTCCCCCCAGTTGACAGCTCTATGCCTGTAGTTTTATAAGCAAAAGCTTTGGAAAGAACAGTATTTAAAAAAAAGTTACTGAGCCATATTTTACGTCACTTTGATGAAATATAGGTCTGTCACACCTGTTGCTTCTGCTCCTTTGAGTGGAGGACAACTGTGTTGAGTAGTTACTTCCTGAATTTATGAGTTTGTAGGAGTCTGTGCCATTGGGCAAACAGAAATTTCAGGCAAGCATCCACTGTGTAGATGCATTACATGTACAGTAATTTCAAAACATCCTCAAACGATCACTGCTTTTTTGGACCTATTGATGACAGCAGTTATCTAACTAAGCTACTTCTATATCTAACTAAGCTACTTCTAGTTTAGAGTAGGAAGGTCAAACAGTGGCAACTTTTAAAGTTGCATCCCACCACACGCATGGGTTCTGCTCTAAAAAGTGGAGAAGTTTAACAATGGCAGGAAGCCCTCATAAAGGACAGGTACATGATAGGGCCAGAAATTTGAGGTTTGCCTATAAAAGAAGTGTGGGCACAGCAGGAGATGGACCAGATCAATGCTATCAGCTTGAGTGCAGGTGCACGATGGACCTGATTTCCTTTTCTAGTAAGGCTACCAAAGGCAGTGTAGATGTTTCCATTAGGACCATGCCCACTGTAGTAACTGGCCCTGTATTTTGAGAGCTGGATAGAAATTGAGAGTCCAGAGCACCACCTGTGATTACTGCAGCTCTCCTGCTGAAATCTGTTCTTCTTCTCTGCCTCTGTTTCTCTACAGAAAAAATAGAGTGAGTAAAATATTTTGTAAAACATATTGAAATTAATTTTATCCTAACTATAATCATGTAATCCTACATCATATGGCTGGAGTTAGGTGATGTGCACAGTTTTCCATCTTCCTGACTTTATTCCATGCAAAAAGAGTGTGAAAAGACAAAGCTGTGATTTTTTATTTGCATTTATTTATTTATTTTCAGAAGAGATTCCCAAGAAAAACTGGCATTTGGAAGAATCAAAAGAAAACACCCTGGCTTGGGACTGCCTCTCTCCTGCAAGGTGTTGTCAACCTCACACTCCTGTGAGTGAGATTAGATATGTGCGCCCAGTATTTTGCACACAGACATTATCTCAGCATTTGGGTCTCTCTACAAAACATCATTCTCATCAACAAGAGCCACAAACAAGCCTCTTCCATTAGGACAGATTTCCTCAGTGGCTGTTTAGAATCAGCAAGTTGATCACTCCTTTCAAGCTGGAAAAATACCATTAAATTCCTAGCCAGGCTTCCACAGAGGAGCAGTCATTAGTGCTCCTTTTGGCTTTGTGCCCCTACCTACTGTCTGGTGAGAAACTTTGAAAAACATATTCGGATTCTTCCTTGGAAAGATGCAAAAGTGTATGAAATCTTCCATGACAATTGTGATTCAGCTGAATAAAACCAAATAAAAACAAATTTGAGAATTGGTTCCATCTCTGAAAGTTTAGGGTGATATATTTGTTAGTGTTTTATTAGTTCTGGCATAATGAAAAATAGTCTGCATTTAGGATAAAAGTATGGTTGTTACAGCAACAGGCTGCATTTTTGTGTTTGGATGAAATGTTTCAGTCTTGCTGGGAATAAGCAGATCGTTTTTCCCAGCTCCTCAGGAAGTCAGTGCCAACCTTGTAAACTCTTTCAAATCTTCTTAAAGTGCAGCTGATGCCAGAACCAGTATTTTTCTACGAAGTTACATTGCTATTCCTTTGTTCCAGAGGCCCAGTGCTGTGCTTTCTCTGTTTAATGTGTATTTCCTTTGACTCAAGAATCCAGAACCAGGCCCAAAGATAAAAAGACATTTTTCCCTAGGAAATCCACCCCCGTGACTGAATCCTGAGAGTGGATTTGAACCCATCCTATAAGCATTACCAATCTCCTCAGCCCTCCATAATGTCACGTTTGAGCACATCTATGAGAAGGAACAGCAAGATGTTCTTTGGGAGTTCATGGTATTTCATTCTCATGGAGCTTAAGTCATTTAAAAGGATGAGAAAGTTAGTGTAATGTTTTTCTCTTTATTTGCAATGCCTTGAATTATTTTTTATGAAGTTATTTGTACACATTTCAGCACTTCCTGTTTGGGAGCAGACTTGAGGGCTGAAATACCATGAGAAAAACTTGTTATCCTGATGGCAATTTAGATCTGGCTAAAAGGAGGATGCACTTAAAATCCTGACATAACTCATATTTTTATCCAAGTTCTCCCCTGATTTACAGACAAAAGATTTGTTATGATTTGTGGGCCAGATATTTTCTGATCTTAAAACCACACAGATATTGTGAGTTTGAATCCTAACTGGACTTTGAGGTTTGGAGTTTCTCTAGATAATATCTAACACCTAGAATGTCAGAGTGAGATTAAGTGATTTTTGTACCAGGCAGATTTTAGGTTGGTCTAACCTGAAAGTAAATCTTACTAGTAAAAATAGTATATTTACTTCTATGTTCCACCAACGTATTTACAATTTGTATTCTGTATGCTGTAGATGCTTTCAAAACCACATTTTTTTTCAGCTGTTACTTATGTCAGAGACCAAAATCAGGTATGTATATATATATATATTTATATATATATTTAATTGGCTCTGGGCAAATGAAAGAAAGAAGCTTTGCCATCAACAGATGTACCACCAAACAACCCAGTTCTGTCTAACTTGGTTCTTGGCATCTGTGTGCTATTTCTGTCAAACTCAATCAAACTGAGTGTTAATTTTTGAAGCAAAACCCCTATGATCATTTCATGTGTGATGTAAGCCAGATCTAACCTCAGGACTGTCAAAGGCCAGAAGTCAATGACCCAATTTGGCATGCCATGCAACCCCCTATCAGCAGCGAGTGCTTTTCCTGTGTCTCATTCCTATTCGTGTAGATTATTCATTCTCTGTGAAATTTATTACAGATACCAAATAGAGTATTTATATAAAATCCATCCTGGCTACAACTTCAAGAAGCTTCGGCTATAGCACAGTGTGGCAAATAGATCCCAGAATATATGTCAGGTAAGAATAAAACCTCCCATCCAGATAGGGATCTGACTTTGCAATGGCAAATAGTTCCACTAAGCCAAATACTGTTGAAAGCGAAAAGTCCCATATGAAAAGCTTTAGTAAAAAAAAATGTGCTAGGCCAATGCAATTATGGAGCTTTCTCTAATTGCTCACTCACTTGGAACATAAAATGGAGTAATCTTTGTATGTTAGGACTTTTCTACTCTGATTATAGTTGAGCACTTAGTGGGAAAAGATTTTGACTTAGACTTCTGCATTCACCCAAGATGAACTTGGGTTATGATAGTTCATCAGTGTTGTTCTTTGTTTTCTTTTTCTCTTTTGTGCTCCTGGAGCAAGGAAAGAAAAATCCTACCTGTGCAAAATATGGGGGATGGGGGGGGGGGCAGGGTGACTTCAATAATATTTTCCTACATTTCAGCAGGAACACTGTGTTAAAGAAGGGGATTGTATTCTCTCTGGGAATGTGTTTACTTGGGGTTGGTGACTGTCTGAAATCTCTGCATATTTGGTCTCCTGATCTGGCAACCTCTTCTGCTTTTGCAGACTTCATCTTTCCCCATGCATGGACTGTCTTTGGAGAATTTTTCTGAAGGTATCATCAGTATTTGCTCATGTTTCATCCTTTTTAGGACAGCAGGAGGTTCACACCAATCTATGAACCCCACCTTGAATGGAAAAGATGTACAGATGATGCAGTGAGAGAGAAGAAAAATAATAGACTTGGTTGTGGGCAGAAGTAATAAAAATAATAATACAAAAATACAGCAAGAGAGTTAAGCAAGCTCCCTCTGCTTGCTCTGTGAGACAGTCATTGGTTGAATTCAGTTCAAGTTGGTTGAAGAAAGGCTAGTTAAAAGAATTCCATATTGGAAATACCTCTAAGGTGCAGACCTCTTCCAAAGCACTAAATGAACCCAAGTATCTTATTAGTGCAGAAACTCTTTAGTAAAACTGGATGGAAAAATAAGACTAGGAAATAACTAATTTGTCCATGTTTTGGTTCTTTGCCCAGACCCTTTTTCTGACAGAATTTATCTAAGCAACATATTTCTGACAGATTTAACTACAGTTCTGATCCAGACATTGTCAGTCCCTTTCATATTTTCCTTTTGTGGTTACTGTGTATCCCAAATCCATATAAATAGAAGATATTTGCCTCAACTGGCTTGCACACGCAGCCTATAGTATGTAAAAAGTTAAGAGCAGTCAAGCTGTGATGGTATCCATGCTTTCAGGTCTCTGAACACAATTCCAAATGCACAAACCTATTTTTAGAATATGACATGCCTTTTATTTTATTTTTTTTTCTTTTAAAACTATCTATAACTTTCATTAAAATGCTGTGATGTATATTACAGCCACACAGGGTTGAAATAAAAAATAAAAATAGTGCATTAGCAGTGAAACAATAATCCTGCTGCCAAATGTACAAATATTCACTAATAACTGTTTCAGTCCTGCAGGCCCAGAGGAGTGCTTCATCTTATTCTTCTGGCCTGGTTTTTGACAGAGGGCTTCCCTTAAATCCATCCACTGCTCAGCTGTTCACAGTTCCCTGATTCATACCAGCCTGCTCTGCCTGCGCAAGCTCTGTGCTGGTTCCCGTGGCCAAGCTTTCGCAGCTGATGCTCTTCATCTCAGGAGGTCAACTGGGGCACCAGGAGGGAAAGTTATGGACAGATGGGCCCCCATGTCTCCTTTTCCTGAGGTGGTACCAGCTATGGTTTGTGATTACAGTTAAATAAATGCAGTGGATGCTCAGGTATACATGCAAACGCCGGGTGTTTCCCAGGTGAACCCAGCTGCAGCAGGAGACCACCATAAACTGCACTGCTGATACCTAAAAAGAGCATCTATGAAATTAATTGGGGCTTTCAAATAAAAGGCATTTAATGTAAAACTGATAAATCCATTAAATGCATATTACTGCTGCTGTTGCTTTATTCAGGCAAAAGATTAATTCGTGGAACAGTTTGCTATTGCCTATGCAGTTATCAGTGAATAATGATCTGGTGGTTTCATGCCTGAATTCCAGGTAGATAATAAAAACAAAACAAAGGATTAATTCATTTTATCTACTTCTCTTCAATTTCTACTAGAGCGACCCCTTGGAAGGCTGCAGAAATGCAAATAAGGGCAAATAAACTGTTCTGATACTGCAACTCCTGCCTGGTTGTGTATGCAAAAGGCTGGTGTTTGTAAAGCTGTGACTGCTGTGTTGCTGTAAGCACTGAGGAACTGTGCAAACACACCAAGTCCATCAATATGACCTCGAAGCACACGTTTCCCAAGGTGCAACCTCCCAAAAAGGAGACAGGAGTTCTAAAATCAAGGCTCCAGTTGAAATTCCACCATGCACCCCATTGCTCCCAGCAGTGCTTTGCCTTTTTTTTTGGGGGGGGGGGGGGTTCTGCAGTGTTCAGCTCCATTCAAAAGGATGTCCACAATGGTGAACCCTCAGCACATGATCTTATTTTATCCACAAGTCAAGGGAGCAGCTGGGAGACATTGCTTTTTTTTTTTTTTTTTTTCTTTTTCTTTTTCTTTTTCTTTTTCTTTTCTTTGTTTGCTGCCCCATCTCTGACTTGGAGGGTCAAATCCATGGCAAGTTCATTTCTGGGCCAACTCTGCCAAATTATATGATGTGAATTAATGTCTACTAGAGCTTAGAACAGCAAACTCTGATTTAAGCTCTTAGGTTGAACTTGTCTACAATTGTTGAGGTGAAAGGCCAGTTCATAGCCATTAATTAACCTAATCCATCTCAATCTACTTTATTTTATACCTTTTAGGGTTTGTGACTCTAAGAAATATATTTAGATAAAGCAATGCTGTTAAAATATGGGAACATTGCTAAAGAGACTCACCACCCACCATTGGTTTATACTAGAGATACCTTCAAGAATATTTTTAATGCAGGGAACTAATTTAATCATATATTTTTTTAGTTAGTCCCAACACACAGTCCAGTTTTCTATAAAACTGATGTACATAGGCATTCCATTAATGACAGGGTTATTTTTGATTCTGACTTTTAGTCAGTTTGTAGTAATTTCATGAATAGGCAGGCATTATTGTCAGACTCCTCCTGTTTTTTTCCGTCCACCTCCTCCCTGATTGTGGTTCTAGTGCTAAAGCACATGAAAATGAGGGAGTGAAATTGCCTTGTAAAATATGAACCTTAACATGACCCCTAAGTACAGCTTTTGGGGACTGGTGTGTACAGAGCAGCAGGCAAAGAATATTCAGAAAGAGTAGCAAGGTTCAAGCTTTATCTAAAAGCATATGGGAATTTCTTAAGAGGATCTAATCTAAAAATAGGATTAAGACATATTACCAGATGTCTATCCCCCAAATATTCATTTTTAAACTGAAGATATTTAATGACTGAGTAATATTTAATAAGTTATTAGTTGACCGTAGAGGCTTCTGAAATTGAAATTCCTTGGAAATGTCTATCACGATAATAATTAATAAAGGTTTTAAACCAGCATCTTCATTGGAAGGGTTTTCTGCCATATTATAGAAGACCATTTTTTAAAAGTATGGGCTGTTTTAGATTTATTTATTTTTTTAAATAATACACAGAAAACAGAAAATCATGTGTGCTATAACACTGAAATGCCTACACCTAAGTGAAAATGACCAGAAAGTAATCACAAATGATTTGAAATTTTATTTGTAGATTTATTTGTAAGAATCCAGGTATTTATCCATTTTTATCTGAATGTTTCTATCCTAGAAAACAGTTCGGAAGTGCAGAGCAACATATGATGTTTAAGCAAGATGCTGTTAGTGTGTTTTGTATGGCTGTGTCTTGCAAGTGGCTCTTACGTTACAGGACAAACAGACAGCTCGTTTAAGGTACAGCAGATCTTATTGATCTCAGCATCTATGAAAACCCAGAGCACATCTGAAAATAAACTTTTCTCAAAGATTTAAGTTTTCTACAGACAGATAAATGAGGAGAAGCTGCAATAACGCTAATAGAGGATTTCCAGTAGAGTTAGAAATGTGGGAGCATGCAGATAAGCCCCGATCCATGTTTACATTTGGATTTCTATCTCAAGTTTTCTTATGTATACCCACATTTGAATCTTGGGTGGTGTTTTTTATTTTTATTTATTTATTTATTTATTTATTTTCTGCTAAAAGCCTGGATAAACCTGAAGGCTAGTCCCAGACAGAAGTTACCCACTTAGTTTCAGAATGTAGGCCAAAATCAGAGTTCTCCTGAGACACCTCTTAGCTAACTCTCATATAGACATGGTCTCTTAAGCTAAATCAAGAATACCATCCAAGTATGTTTCTTGTTGTATTTGGACATGTGTTTCACAGAGAAGAATATCTAAAAGATTTAATGACAGAGGTTTTTATTGGATTTCCTTCCCTCTTCCCCATCCTAAAGAAAGTTTTTTTTTAAAAAAATTCCAGGTAGCTATAATTAAAAAAAACAAAAACAAAACCAAGTTCAACAAGTTTTTAACCACTTTTATAATTCTTAGAATTTCTTCTGAAACAGAAGGCTTTGTGTACCCTCAAAAAATGTGAGTTGCACTGTTTCCATCGCCTGAAGAAATTTGATCTCCTTTGGTGGGAAAAGAAATCCAGATAGAGAAAAAATAAAATAAAAAATAAAAAGAAATCCAGATAGAGAAAAAGAAAGCCAGATAGAGAGCGAAGAGATTCTTGCCGGGGTGACAGAAACAAAAATGTTGGATTTGTGGAAAACCACAAAGCCCCTAATCATTTCCAGGGTGCCATCCATTGCTGTAGCTAAAGGGAAGCTCTGAGAAGAATGGTGATGGAAAGCTGAAGTAGCTGTGTTAGCCTTGTAGCAACACTTGGAAACTGTGCTCCCTCCTTCCTCCCCTTCAGACCTGCTGGCGGCTGGCACATGAAACCTGAGGCACAGCAATGCCTAGGGGGGAAATTTAGCTGACGTGCTTTACGGTTGTTGTTTTGAGTTACTGATAAAGACAAGCACTAGAGAATAGTTTGTTTGAAGTTGTGTGTGTGCTCCATTCTGAGCAGGATGGCAATTATCAGTTTATATGCCAATCTGATAATCACAGCAGAGAATGACTGGCAAGTGTTATGTTGATATTTTGGCTGAGGGATAAAGAGGACCGTTTCTGCTTCCCCTTCATGTACCTGAAGTTTTGGCTTCAAGAGAACTTGGGAATCCAATACACATCCAGGTTTTTATTGTGCTTTATTGTGTTCTATTTTATTTTTTGTCCAGCCAGAATAATTAGTTATAGGATAGAAAATATAGTGGCAACAGACATTCTTGGAGAGATCTTTCCATTCACTTTTTTTTTCCTTCATCATCTGCCAGCTGCAGGTAGAATGCTCTGCACTTGGCTTCTTGGGCTGGAAGAGAAATAAAAAGATAAAGGGACAGAAAGCTTTGCAGGGGGAAGAGGCAGCACCTCATGACTGAAATGTTGTTTTCATTGGTGAAGGTAGAAGACATCAGCCTGGTAATGGACTGAATACAAACAATATAAGTATGTTGTGGGGCTTGGTTCCCTAATAACCAGCAATACCATCTCCAAAACATATTATCAAATGGGAAAAATGAGCACTAGTCCAGCAATTAACGTACTAGTCTGAACTTGATAGATGTAAATTTCAAATCCTCATTCTACAAAACCACTGTGCCATAAAGTTAGTTGCTTGAGACTAGATGAACAGTGACACTTTTATGAACAGTAACAACAGATCTGTGTTGAAATTATAAGTAGGAAAACTTGTAGGGATGGAGAATCATGCCTGATTTTCAATGTGGACCTGGCCTCTAGTCTCCTGTTACTTGTCTGAGTTCAAATAGCTGTTTTCCATATCAAAGCAGTGCATTAGAGATAAATAAATTAAAGATTACACAAGTATTACAGAGACAGAGACAGAAGTTCAGCATTTCAGAGTGCCAGGTCACATTAGAAATACCGACTTATTCTCCCATGACCCAAACACTCATACCTATGTATATTTATGAAATAAGTATCAGATTATTTTTCTAGACTACCTTAGCCCACAGTCAAGGAGCTGAAATGTGTCCATTTGTACAGCATGTCAACTTTTATAATTACCTGGAGAGGCAGAGAAGTTTTGCAAAGCATATAATACATGGTACACAGTTAAATGGCAGCTGCAACAACCATAGCGGTATCACCTGCACACTGCAGAAGTTAGGGAAGAAAGAAATGCGATAATAACCTCTCATTCATTCTCAGCGAATTCTTTCTTGAGATGTTTCCCTCACGAAGCTGTTCTGCTCCCCATTGAGCACTACTCTGTACAGAAATGGGTCCATTTGCTGTTCTACAACCACCGATTTCTAATGAATTAGACTTTTTGCATTATACATGAGTTGGATGGCCCAAGCTGGGAAGGGGTGGTGAATTCTGACTGGGTTATTATTTTATAAAGCAATCCCCTTCTCCAAGGTTAGCATGGTATGCATCTGCCTGTGTGCATGCTCAGAGGGTGATTTTGATCAAAGCTATCACTTCCTGGCTTGTGTCTTCACCCTGATGCAAGTTTGTCATGACTAAGATGATGTTCTTGTATGGGTAATAAAAACACAGAATAAAAAAGCTTTATTTGTTCTCCAGCTTCCATACAATTTTGCCTTACACATTCTTTACTCTGGCCCTCTTTTTTCCATGAGTTTCCAAACTAAAGTTTTGTACCGGGCCATTAAAGAAAAAGTGAAAACAAAACTTTTATTGACATGAACACTTTTTCCCCCCTCTCTGTCTTCACCATTGGGGCCTCAGCTAAAGTGACCTGAGGCTAAATAGGCTCTCAAAGAAAGCTTTCTTGCCAAAGAAATGTCATTGCTGTTAAACAGTACTAATGAATGCATAGATTTAGAACCTTATTTACATTGAAATTTGTTTAGTAAGCCAACTTAGGTCTGAAAATTGGGACAAACTGTTTCCTCAATAATTTAATAACTCCAAAGACCCCGTCCATTTGGTAAAAGCAGTCTCACCATCCACTTACAAATGCAAAGTCACGTTTCCCAAAATTGAATAAAATGCTAATAATACAGCAGATCCACAGATCAGCAAGTAAAGTGGCTTTTAGCTCTGAGTTCAGCTGGAGACAGAGTGAATAACAACAGTCAGCTTACTCTGTCCTAAGTAAAATGGTTTTATTCCATCAATTGCCTGTGTTTCAAGTGTTTTGAAGGGTTCACATTTATTTTCGTAACCTTGCTGGATTTGGCACCCTTGCCAGTAGTGCTGGAACTTTCAAATTGGGAGCTTTTCATTGAAACAGGCCAATTAACTTGCTCGGGTCACATTCCCTATATGAACTGCTTTTAATGGTGATCCGTACCACCCATTTTGTGGCAAACAGAAATCCATAAAGAAAAACAAATTCATTGCTTTCAGTAAGTGCTTCTCTGGGGAAGGCATATACCAGCTGGTCAACTAAATATGGGACACTTGAACAAATAAATAAAGCATCCCTCAATTGCACACCTCTCCCAAAAGATATTGTATATGTTTTGTTGACACCATAAACCTTATATATACATTTTAGGGATGAGCATTTCTGCAAAATCTAGTTTGTTGTTGTTGTTGTTGTTGTTGTTTATTTGTTTTTTTTGTTTGTTTGTTTTTGACTGAGGTACCCTTAACGCAGAGGCTTGAATCTTTGTCCAGATAGAAACTTGCCTACAGCTTAAAAAGTTTGGAGACTAGATTATAACCTGGGTTCAAGGTAATTTACAATACAGTTTTCTGCTCTGTCCTATAGGGACAGAATTGATTTTTCTAAAATAGAGGCAATAGTTGCCATCTAAGGCATAAGTTGGCAGGAGCACTGATTTGGGAATATATTCTCAGTTGAAAGTTGAATTCTCAACTCAATATATTACGAAATGTGCAGGGTCCGGTGAGACATAAAGCTACCTATGTATACTCTATATTCCACTGTGATAGAGAAGATATAAACTACCATAGAGAATTTGCCAGGCCAGACTTTGATGTCACAACGAGCACAGTCACCCCTTGTTCTGGAGCTTGTGCTTTTCCCATTGCACTAAACTTATGCGGAATTTCAGTCCCAACATTTATTCACAGTCTTCTGCTACCATTATTTAAAATAGTGTTTTAAATGTAAATAAACAAATGCAACCAGGCCATTTGAACTCTTCTCCTGAAACTGGGGTAGTGAGGAAACAAGAGAAACACCAGTAATATCTAAACATTTTAGATATGTCTGAAAAATGATGTGCTATTTCCATATAGCAAATATTGTGTTGAACATAGCAGGTCTCAGTCAAACTAAGAGCACCCAAACAAATACACCTTTCTTCACTACAAACTATAAGGAAATAAATTTTTTTGAAGCTGAGCCTCTATCAGAATATGATATTACATGACACTGTAACCTTTTTCCCTCCAGAAAACCACCCTTTATGAATAAAACATAGGTGACCTTTAAAAACTTAGCAGTTGTACTAGGTGATTGCATATTAACAAGCTTTTTGAGGAACTAGGACAGGCACTGTACGTTTCAGTTAAGGATAGATAATAGAACTATTCAAATAATTTATTATTTTATACAATATAGGGAAATGTAAGAAAACTACCTCAACAAGAGTCTGCTTAAATTTTTGTAAGTATAATCTTATGTGACTCCCCCCATTCATCTAAATTATGCAGTCACTGCTAAATGAAAGACTTCCTTTTAAAGGACAAGCTCGATTCTCCTCTGCTTGAAGTTTCTGAACAGCTTTGGTTTGAGGCCACTTCATGGGACAAGTTGCAGTGATTACTAGGCATTTTTCAAAGGATGTCTAAGCTTTCTGTCCTTCTTTTGTCAAGATAAAGTGTTTGGAGACAAGATCTGAACTGATTTAAATCGGTGGAAATACTGGAACATCAAAGCATATAAAGCAATATATATGGGCAAAGAGGACTCAGTTTTTGGCTGACTGTCTCGCTCTGAGAAAGTTTCTTGACTTTATTTGATCATATCTACTGAAGCCAAGTGAAGAAGAGAGGGAGTAGGTTCACACATAGGAGAACATTTCCATGAAAATGATCATGACATTTGTAAGTTTGCAAAATTACACTATATCACTTCTTGCATAGGTCTTCCTTCATTCCATCTGCTTTCAATAATAGTTTTAGAGTCTAGTTATCCATGGTAGAAATGTAGGGTGCTATTCTGGTGTTCTCTATTGGTACATCATATTGGATTATCTCCTTAATTATGCATTCAGTACATAGAGAGCTGACAGATGAAAACAATAAATTGCTCAGCACTTTTTCTCAGCATATTTTTTCTACCTATCCTATTGCATAGGATTCCTTCTTCTCCTAAAGGGCATAACGGTCATATACCTCATACCATGTAAGCTGTCAAGTCCCTGGTTTAATAATCATGAAATTATAGTAGTTATGAAGCATTTTAGCCATTGCAGAAATCCAAATGTTTATTTTAAAACACAATATCCATAGGAACACTCCCTCTAAATTTATCAGCAGGAATCCTGGAAAGCTAAATTCAAATGAAAATGCTGATAAACCATGCCCCATTGCTTGTTTTCTTTGTATCATCTTAGCTATAATTGCCTTAGGGTGATTAGATGTTACTTCAACCTTTTGCTACATAAGTTGCTTCCTCTGAGTATTAAAACTATATCCAGGCAAAAGAAAGAAAAAAATCACTGACATTCGTCATTTCAGTATTTAGGTTGTCTGAAAAGTTCTCAGGCAGGAGTCTTGGGTGTGTTGAGTGTGTCTTTCCCTAGTGCAGACAGAGCACATGGTGGTTTATCCGTTGAGCCAGTAAGAGGAGTGAAAGGGAAAAAATATTCCACAAGGCCAACCTGATAGGTTTTCTCCAATGTGTCATTACCGTGTTTCAGAGCATCTGTGTTGCTTCCATATGAACTGGATAGGAACACAAAGTAATCTATTTCAGTTGAGAACACTAATTTATCACCTTGCCATCTTTTATTGCAAGGTAGAGAATCTTTCATTCTCTGTTTCTCTTCTACTTTCTAAATGCAAAATCAGGACAATAAAGAGCATCCCCACTCCCGCCCCCCTCTGGCCCCTCCTTTCTCCAGTTCTTCCCTCTGTCTATTTGTTTATAAGAACTTGCAATTAAAATAAATGTTCTAAGAAGCAGAAACTTACATAATCATTCTCCATCTTTGCTTGTTGAAGGACAAGAACCATACTGGTTCCTGTTAGAAAATATACAGGAATACTCCAAACTATAGCTACTTCTGTATTACTAAGAATCTCCTCTTAGCAGTTCACCTAACCACGCCAGCTAAAGACAAGTTCACTTTACTTCTTTCCTTTGAACATTGAAAAACTTTGTTTCATTGTCCTTGGCATAAATAGACTCTACTGAAACCAGAAAAAAACAAATACCAGTACAATGGATATGTACTTTGAGTGTTACAAGTGGACTGCACTTTGCAACCTCCTACACAAGAACCTGAGAGAGGGCGTGAAAGAAGTGCAGAACTTCCCCTGTGGGGATGTCTATATGGTTTCTTGCAGGTGGACATGAGCTGACTCTGTGTGACTGCATGACTGAAGACTACTTGAGCCATTGGACTGCAATACCACAAAGCCAAACCTGAGTATGCTGTCAGCCACAGGCCCTTGGCTTCTTGATTGCAGGCGCTCTAACTGTGGGTTTATCAAGCCCCTATCTGAATGCAGAAGACTTTTAGGGTTCTGGTTAAGCCCTTGTTTTATATATTCTTTGAAATCCCTGAAAGCACACAGTATAGTACAGAAAGAAGGAATTTCAAGTCCTTGAGTGTTTTGGGGGGATATTTCTTTCAAACCTGAGCTTCCCAAATCACCACCTATTTCTAATGTTGCTTTCCAATCATCTTTGCAGCACTCCCAAGAGTTTTTCTGGCCTTAAATGAAGTAGGGTTGTCTCATCAAAACCAAGCAGATTTGGGGCACACAAATGTGCATATATATTCTTTCATGACTCCTAGACATATATCTACTATCTGAAGATGCTGGGGGCAACCAGGAAATAGTGAAACACCTAATATCCCATTCTAGCTATCAAGCCTTTCCCTTACTTCATTTTTACAGTGCCTTTAAACACTATTTACCTAACACACCATTAGCTAACAAGTTCTTTTTGCATTCACACACTTTTTACTTTCTTTGTTTGCTCTTATTTCAGTCTTAGAACCTTTACAGTAAATGCTAAAGTCTTTCATCATCATTTTCCTTAGAAAAAAAAAAGCACCTTAGTTTATGCACACATGTAGTTATATGTATGTGTATATTCTAGGAACCTGACATTCCAGTGCCATTCCCAATATATCTTTCTGGCCACCAATTTCCTAACCAAAAGCACATTACAGATCTGATGCTTTCTACAGCCTAGTAGCACATCAATAAACTAAAGATTATTGTGCTTTGTCAGGTTTTATTTTGTAACATTATGGGAAATTCTCTGCTGCTTTGGATGAGTGCATAAACTCTTATTGCTTGACAATTAACAGAACTAGTAATAGAAAATGCAATGTAATTTACCTTAGTACAAGGGATTTTGGTTAACAAGAATTAAACTATTGAACTCTCCTCTAGTAGGAGAAGGACGTTGTCTCATTATGTGTGCAATTTTTTTGGTGGTTAAATAAATAAATAAAAAAGGCCATACACAACAGCAAGTGGGTGCTGGGCCTTGGCTGGATTTATTATGAAGGCTATGTGAAATTCTTCTAATGTGCTTGCTTTGGAACTGGACAAAATGATCTCTTTGCAAAATAAGCATGCCATAGTGTTTTCTGTGATACAGATAGAGTTCACCCAAATAAATAATGTTGAAGGGGGAGTTCCTTTATATGCTGTGCAATTTTAGTGTACTGGAGAGTGGAGAGTTCTTCTTACTTCTGTTGCTGAATTAGGAAGGTCAGTATTCAATTCTCTCCCTCAGCAACTGCTTACTATAAATGTCAAGGGGCTACCCCATTACTCTGAGGACCAGAGTCAATCTTTTCACGTTGATCCGGAAAGAGGTGGTTTTTTTGTTGGTTTTTTTTTTTTTTTTTTTTTTTTTGGCATTCTGGTCTAGGAAGGTCTTTTTTCTTTTTCTTTTTCCATTTTTTTTTTTTTTCCTCCAGGAATAGGAAGGAAACTTTAAATCTAAGAACATTGAATTTAAGGTTGAATTTTTCCCTATCAGCTGGGAATATTAATAGTATCGTATAGAATCATAGAATCATAGAACGGCTTGGGTTGAAAGGGAACTTAAGGATCATCTAGTTCCAAGCTCCCTGCCATGGTCAGGGATGCCACCCAGTAGATCAGGTAGTCCAGGGCCTTGTCTAACCTGGAACCTTTAAACCAGTTCAAAATGAATAACATATAAATGAAGCCATAAGAGAAATGAAGCTGAGGATTTGGATTTCAGGGCTGGCACTGAGGGTTCAAAGCACAAACTTAGTTTCTGCATTGCTGTTGTGAACCTGAACAAATCTGTGAAGAATCTGTTTTGTGTAGACTCTGAGGATAGTGAGTTTTGCATTCACTGAGCTAAAGAGGAACCTCAGTAAGAAAATATACCACAGTACTGCACGTTTTATCTGTCTCATGAAAAATATTTGATTTTTACATTTTAAAAGGTATAGTTTGACCTGTTGTTACTTTCAGGCCAAAGAAATGATCTAATCAAATTTAAGGCCATAATAAGTAATTCTTTACAACCTCCTCATTTTGCATAGCTTCTTTATAGTGGGACTCATATCTGAGTCCTAAATGAGTGAGGGGGAAAGGTTAGTGTCTGTCTGTGCCTCCCTGTCTGCCTATCCATCCCTTTGTGTTTCCAGCTTGGAATCATGGATCATGGATCATGGTTCTTATAGTCAATTTTACCTCATTAGCACAAAGTTAAAATTTGGTTCAGATAAGAGGGTTAATTTTGTTTTGTAAGAAATTGAGGAGAAGGATATTTATTTAAGATATTGCATGCCTATTTCTTACGACATTTCATTGGGTTTTGTATTCTCAGTTTTGGAGGTAATTTAGATAATCCCAGCCAAATGTAAAAGTATTGGCCTTTCTTGTAGCCATAAGTGTGCCCATGGGTGAAAAAGTCAGAAAAGTTTCAACAATGGAACAGCCTGGTTGAACATGTCCTTTTCTGGAGAGTTGGGTGTGTTTGAACAGTGGGCTTTGTAAGCAAGGCAATAATCACCTCACATAAACAGATAATGATGGATGTTATGGAATTGAGAATTGGGGTTTAAAATTGTGCCCTCTTGCCCTCAAACTTCCTTACACATACAAACAAAACAAAGCGAAGTTTGAGATGGAAGCATTACACTGGGTTGCTGAAAAGCCTTCCTCTTATTGGAGGGGTAAGCCTGTATCAGATAGTGTTGAAATCTCCTACTTGACCCTTGTCTAACCTTCAATCCAGAACGCACAAAGTAGGACAGAGCTAATCCCAGCAAGTAGGTTTAAGCAAACAGACCAACAATTTACTACCACTCCAAGAACGTCACTTTCCAAACTTTCTGTTCACTCACTGTTTTGAAAATAAGAGCTATGTAAAGCAGAGATCTGTTGCAGGGAGTATATGAAGCTCCACTTCAAACCCAGTGAAAGCCACCTTAGACAGCACTGAACTAAACATCTGTGTTTCTCATGGTACATGTGGTAGAACATACATAACGCATGAATTCCAGAGTAACATACTCTAATTCTGCAGGATGTATTCCTGCTCTTACCACTTACCTCAGGTCTCTGGTGAAGACATTTGCCATGACACATGACATTTTATATAGCACAAATAATAATAGTAAAAAAAAATGCATAAAACCTGTGTGTGTGTGTGTGTGGGGGGGGGGGGGGTTATTGATATTAATGTAGATTTTCTTTTTAAACAAGTGATTATGGAGCAATATTTTTAGGCTGAAAACCTCTTGGCCCTTCTTACATCACCTTATAGTACCAAAGATGCAAGAGAAAATGTGAACAGTGACAATTCTTCAAACCTAGCTTGCCAGTTGGGAAAGTTTGTTCATTTTCTCAAGGCCAGGCTGCACTGACTTTGGCTGGGTTGATCTGTCCCTGACTTTCCAGTTAGTTCTGACAATTTAAGTGGCCTCACCACATGGGAAAGGCACAAAGAAAATTGGGCAGGAAAGCACTATTCAAATTGGGTAGGAGTACAGAATCATACTCATTATGGAATTGACTCTGACCCTCAAATAGTACTTTTGCACATCACTCAGGTTCAAATCTCAAGGGCTCCTTTCTTTTCTTTTTTTTTTTTTTTTTTTTTTTTTTCTTCCCTTCCTCCCTCCCTGCCTTCCTTCCTTCCTTCCTTCCTTCCTTCCTTCCTTCCTTCCTTCCTTCTTTTTTTCTCTTTCCCCCCCTGTGTTTCTGAATATAAATTGTAATTTTGTGGCTGAGCTCAACACTTAGGTTTATAGCTGCCAGACTCCACTCTTTGGGGAGTTTGGATCTGATTCCATTACAGGACATTGTGGCTTGGATTCATTTTCTATGTTTCTGATCTCCACTCAGACATTGTCATGATAGAGATTATGTACAATACGCATTGACATGAACATGGAAAATTATGATGTCAGGGCTGTTTAAGAGGTGTTTATCTGTTATGAGACAAACATGTCATTCCCTATATACTTTTTCCTTGAGATTCTTCATTATACTTTTGCCCTACAAAAATCAACCAGAACTTTGTTAAATGGTTCATGAGGGCCAGAAACAATTCTGGTTAAGAGATTAACTACATTGAAAAGCAAAAGATGTGCATAACCAGCTGGCACTGCCATAAATTACTGGGGAAAAAAAATGTAGTTATGCAATTCTTTGTTTGCCTTTTTTTATAGTTTGTTCCAGCATGAGCATCTCTTTTTTAAAGAGAGTGCTAGTGAAATACCACCAGCCTGAAGCAGAAATGAGGAGACTGTGAATGTTTCCCACTGAAATATACAGTGAGCTCATTAAAAATACAGTCAATTTTTTTAATAGTAAAATCATTTTAAGTTTGCTTATATGGTGCACATAAATCCGGAAGCCTGAATTATTGAGTGTTATTAAGCCTAATGCCTTGAAGCCTGCACTATTATTCCCTCTGCACTTTCAAAGGCAGTGCTGAGCTGCCCACAGTCACCAGAATGACACTTTCTCTGTCAAATGTGTGTGCTGAAGTCACTGTACTCCTTTTTGAACCCCTCATCCTTTTCTCAGTCTTTCCCTGAGCTTTTCTGGGTAATGGAAATGAATGCCCAGCATTTGGAGGTGTGAGGTCAGATAATGAAGAAAAGAGGATCCCAGGAAAAAAAAAAAAAATAGGGAGTGAGGATTGGGGATAAAAGCAAGTCTGTAAAAGAATAAGTGGAGTGTGGAAAGCCTGAGAGTTTGGATCTCCTCTTATCTGAATCATTCTCCCACTCCACTTCATACTGAATCTGCTCTCTTATCTGTTTCTCATTTTTGGTATGTGATTTTGTTGGCACTAGCAGGGATTTTTTTTCTCCTCTCATTCCAGAAGACATGCCAAAGAGTGCACAGAAAGCTCATATGATAATCTTTTAATGGTATATGTGAAAGCATGAGGAATTTAAAAGGAAGAAGGAACATACTTGCAATTAAAATCACATGCTCCATCCTGTAAATAGACTTTCACTGAAAGAGTCACATCTCGGGCACATGCTGCAGCAGTTCCTGCACATGGCTCTAACTGTCATGAAATGACTTGCTGGTAAAATATTTACACTTCCTCAAGTTATATACAGAGGGCAAATCTCTGAGAAGCAACGGCAAGGGAGGGAACTCGCTGGCCTAAAGTTCCCTCTATCATTTAAACTCTTTATAGTAAATGAAAGCCAAAATGTTCTTACCATTTGTCAGTTGACAGATAAACTTAGTAGTGTCATGTTTCTGAACATGTGATACAGTTTTTCAGCTCATGGTTGCATGGTGGTTGGTTAGGCATTGGAATGGGTTGCCCAGGAAGACGGTGGAGTCAGTGTCCCTGGGGGTATTTAAGGAAAGGTCGGATGTGGTTTGGTTGGATGTGGTTTAGTGGGTAATATTGGTGGCAGGGAGATGGTTGAAACAGATGATCTTGGAGGTCTTTTCCAACCTTAATGATTCTATTATTCAGTGATCTACCTACACATATGGATGCATCTCTGAGTCCATTATCAGTCCTGCTGGTTCTGGCTCATATCTGTAGCTGGGGACTGGAGCTGGAGTACGTGCCCAGTGTGCTTTAACAGCACAACAGTTTTTAGCTGATGTAATAATTTGGAACCATTTTAATCACATAGTTACAAATGGTACCAGTACCATGGCCTCTTGTGGATCGGAACTTTCCATCCATTACTTCTACTTGACAAAAGACAAAGACATCAGCCCACTGGAATTTGTTGTTTTGAAAGTGATATTTATTTCCTTAAAAATGTGAGTTCTTCCTTCTTGTAGCATTCATAGTAGTTTATTACCACTGTAGAAGATTGAGCAATAAACACAAGTGCATTCCTGCAAGCTTCCCCATGTGCAAAAACCCCTATGGGCTTGCTTCTCTAGGACTTCTCATAGTGACCGAATTGCTTTACAAATTGAATTTCTTTTAAACATATATTCCATGAGTTTTGCAGTCAAAAGCCTACCCTTAGACCTAACACTCTAGAAAGGCTTAATTTTGTTTGAAAATGAAAACAGTCACATGTAAACTTCTCATAACTGGGTTGAGTTTGTAAAGACATTATTTTTAAATGGTCATTGAGATTCATTACCAAACCATAGAATGATATGGTTTATATTTGCCCCCAAATCTGAACTATTTTGAAGCTCAACATTGTCCGTATAACAGATGGTTAAAAGGATATTTTCTCACTCATTTTATGAAGAGTAGTAGGTTAGTTGAGGTAAGGTTTAGCATTATGGCTAAATAAGTTATTCTAACATGTTGTAGAAAGCATCACATAACATCTCATACATCTTTCTTCACAATTAATTCATATCTTCTGTGTATTGGACACTTACACCAATTTTTTGTGTCTTTGTCCTTCACTGAGATCTTTATCAATTGGAAAAGTACACTGGTCTTGAAGCTTTAATGTTAAGCACATTTCCACAAGAAAGTATTGCTTTAACAAGGGTGGAAAATGCTCTCTTTAGAAGAGCAATTATCATTAAAGATTCATTATCAAAAGAATAGTTACCTAAAGCAGAAAAGTATGAACAGACCCACTGATTCATTCTCTTGACAAAGTGTGACAGCGATCCCAAGATGAATATATTTCAAAGACTAGTACAAATCTGGTCTGTCTGTCTATGCATATCTAATATGCCTATTGCTGTATTACCAGGCTGGGCACATCTTTAACTGATGCCAACAGGTAAATACCTTTAATGATGATATGACATGTTTTAAACTATGTCGGGACCTGCTTAAAAATTTTTAACCACTGGTTGAATTTTCTCTTTGGATTCCTGTTCCAGGTCATCTTCTCAAACGGGTTAATTATTTCACCAACTTCCTAGAACTGAAAGTGAGCCTTCAACTTCACACCATAAGCTCATGTGCTTTCAAACATTTTGAGATTCAGCCACTGTTAATCTGTAGGCACAAGTGGCACAAACTGTGATTTGCTTATCTCTTTGCCATGAATCATTTACATTCTCCTGCACAGTTTAAAGCTCTCTGTCTAGAAATGACCCGTGTTCACTTTGTTTATATTATTTTTTCATAGTTCAATCCAAAGCAGATTCAGAAGAGTCTATATATTCAGAATTATAGAGATCTTCAACTGAAGATAAAATTGAGATTCTGTTCTTTTGGAGTATATGTGTCTATACATACTAAACTAGTAATATGCAGACTTATATGAATCATCTTTACATGACAGAACTGCCTAATTTTAGTAGAAATTGAATTCAGAAGACTGAATATTTATAAGTATTTTTACATTAAGCCACAATACACTTTTTAACATGAAAATAATAACAGAAAATCCATTTTGTCAGGAAAAACAATATAATGACAGTAACCAGCTATGTTGGCTTTTTTCTCATGTCAGAGTTGGGTAAGAATGCCAGGCCATATTATAAACTCCTTCACCAGTCATGAAACTCTCAACAAAATCAATTGTTGTTTGTTTAAACACAGATTTAATTAAATCTTCAGAATCTGGCCAGTTATCGGTAACTTTGGTCAGAATGAGAAACTTATGGAGACAGTTGTGTCTTTCCCATCTCTGCTCTTATATAAATGTTATTTTTGCTAGGATATCTTCCTTCATCCCCACCCCCCAAGCAGTTCAGAGACAATAAAACACCAGGAATCCCTGAAGAGTGGTAAAATGCTGACATGATTTAAGGAGGAAGACTCTGATAAGAAGATAAAAATCTAATAAACAGAGTCTGGAGGACCTTGGCAAGTCTCAGCTGCTTGCCAGTGTAAGCAAAGCCCCTCCCAAGGAAAACAAAGGGAACCTTAATCTCAAGGACATTCCACTCACAAACCATCTGAAGGAGAAAGTCAAGGCCATGACCTCTGCAGTCTGAAGTTATGAGCATACTGACAAGAAAATATTTGACTTGGTTCAAGAAGCAAAATCAGTCATTGGATTTTTTAATATCTTTTTTCTTCAATAAGAGACAAAATAATGCAGTGCCGTGTTATGTGTAAATGTGTAGATATACCCACCCCTTCTCACTGTTAAATGGAAGGGAAAATCACATGCACATGATACATGTATATTATATTATTATTATTATTATGCAAGATATATACATTGAATCAAATATCTACTCCCCAAGACTTCCCCAAAATAAATAATCTAATTGTACAAGACTGCTGTCTTTTTGACCAGACAAGACACAATGTCAACAGATTAAAATGTTGCCTTTGTGTCTTATTGCATGTAACTTTAGGCCACTTAAAAGCTTCTAAAAGATAGCTAGACTATAATTAGTTACAAGGAGTCTAAATTGGTTCAGATAAATCAAATGGAAACACAAAATAACATCTAAAAGTCAAAGTTTTCTCAGGCTGCAAAGATTCATTGTCTCCTTTGGTCACCATCTACTTACCCTTAACACTCTGTCTCGTGCCCTTCCGTAGATGCTTCACTTGTTTTTAGCATCGGAAATGGAAACATCAGCAACATTCAGAAAGCAGGGTCCCCAGACAACCCCACAATATTTTTCTGAAATTTCTGCTCTGATGTGAAAGGTTGGTAGGGTTTAGAAATTGAAGGCACATATAAGATGCTGGGAACTTCTCAGCTTTCTGGCAGACGTTGATTTTTTTCTTGGAAGTCATCGCTTCCTGTTCAAGTTCAATTTTACTAAATACAGGTGATGCTTTCTGAAGCTGGCTCTCGAAATTAACACAGCTCCATCAAAACTGTCTTCTTTGCTATCTGTTGACATTTATTCCCAGGAATTTGTGTAAGCTTTCCTTATTTTGGAGGAAATTCTTCCCTAGCGCAGAGGATTAGGACTTGGTATGTCACACTCCACTTGTTACAAGAAGATCTCCAGCTAAATATTTCATACAGATTTTTAATGCCCCATTTGTTTCCAGATGCTGGTAACTTTATTAAGGTTAATTGTACTGCCCTGAAACATGGCTATGAAGCATGTAATTCACACACACTGCTGTCACTCACTAACCCTTTTGGTTCCCTTACCGATGCCTAACAGTGATTTCATCCCTGGATGGTGTAATCTACTCAGACCTGCTTCGCCAGTGTGGCCCAACGAAAGCATCTTGAAGTGTCAAATCACTAAGTTACTTATATCATTAGATGTAACTCTTTGCCTATTCAGAAATGTTCCAGACTGACCCCTGCCCTTAGAAAAATAAATAATGCAATCTGTGAATAAGAAGAGTGGTTATCTTACCAGTGCTTCACTGGCAAAATAACAAATTAGGAATTTGAATTTGAAGCTACAGGGGAGTAACTTGTACAACATAAAGAGAAGCAAGAATGATCTGTTGGAGAGATAAGCCTGACAAGCAGAATTTGGGTTCATTCTGGAACTAGGCTAGCATCCATCAGAAGTCTGAACTAATCTGAACTGAACCCTGCCCCTCCAATAACCTGCCTTGTTGTTGTGGCACCTGATGACATTTTCTGCCGTGTTGTGTAATGACTTAAGGGCTGTAATGGGTTGCATGCTGTTAAATGTCATCAAATGCCATGAATCATAAACAATCCTGACTTCTAAACCAGAGATTAGGGATATTTATGAAGTTTAGTCTCAGTTTGGGTTTTCCAGACTCTCAAAGTTCAGAGAGTTCCTTTTATTCTCCCTCTCACTCTCTCACTCTCTCCCTCTTTTATTTATTTATTTATTTTTTATTTTATTGCAAAAACTGCTTCCTGCTGCCGTGATTGACCCTGCTGCTAATATACCCAAACTGCAGAGCTGGATGTTAATCCAAAGGAATTGAACGTCTGAACTGATTGCCTGCTGACAGCCACTGTAAAACTCAAAAGCATGACTGCAGATATTGAGATTAGATATTGGAAGATGAGAAGAAAAAAAAAAAAAGAAAGAAAAATAAAGATTCAACTGTTTCTTCTCTGTGGAAGCATCAGGAAACAATCCCTATTATCCCACTTGTTAAGTGCAATTTCTGGTTTCCGAAACTTTGCAATGTTACAAACCTTTTATTGATCTTAAAAGAATGAAATCAGATACAACAGAGAAGCCATAAAGCAGAAAAATAAAAGAGGAATAAAAGGGACAAGGCACTTACTGATGTTTGTTATAGTCTTAAACGGAATTAAGTACAAAAAAAAAAAAAAAAAAAGAGAGAGAGAGAGAGAAAAGAAAGAAAAAGAAAAAAAAAAAAAAAAGGATAAGCACTAAAAAGTAGTGAGTGGGTGTAGAATCCAGACCAAGCTGTAACTGGCCATATGTACACTGATTCATATTGTCATGCTCATATAGGAAGATGTTCTACGAGACAGTTCTCAAGATTATGTTTGTTTCATTTTACATTAATTTTCTGGAGAAAAGACTGAAGATTAAATTTATAATCAGTGCTTTATTGCTGTTCACCTATGGCTTTACTGGAAGAGACAAGGGAATTACACACACACACACACACACATATGTTTTCCACTGCCACTAAATTGGTCATTCTATGTTGTAATATTTGATACTTGCACATGTGCCTTAATGCTCCCATTTGGATTGTTATCCCCATTCTTATTAATAGTCCTTAGATAAAGATTGTCTATCTGTGAGTGACAGAGTTGTCAAGTCTGTCTGGTCATCTGCTGCTGTTCAAGATAGATGCTCACAAGTCTTATCTGAAAGCCCTTTTAAACCAAATGATCAAAGCCCTATGAAAACAAATAAACAAACAAAAACTGTTTAAACTGCTCTGAGCAAGGTCTGATTCTGCCCAAACGTAATTCTTCACCCTGGGAACGAACCTTCTTACACATTTATTATGGCAAGCAGCACCGACACTGAACAAGTGTAAATATTCATTAATAATGACAAATCATTCAGAATGCTGCACACATGCAATAAAGGAAGGAGCTCCTACATAAATAAAAGAGCAGATGTGTCTGAATGTTTAAGACCTGGTATTTCCAAAGCACCTTAAGGAGGTGGATGTTCTAGTTTCAACTCCCTTGGACACTTTTGGAAATCCCATGTTTGGGCAAGTTATGAGCATATGAAAGCATGTGCTTCATACACCGGGTTAAAAGCAGACGGTTTGTGTTTATATGCTCTGCTGCTGAGCTGAGCTCTTAGAAACATAGGCAACCATCCATCCTTCTTCAACTCTCCCTCCCTAGCACTCCCCAAACTTGTATTAGGAGTTGAGGAAGAAGTCAGAGGTGGTTATTGTGCACAAATCATCTGCTGGCTGAAGTTTTTGGTGGCAGCCAAGAGAGAAGAAGGAAAAAAAATTAGAAAAATTTCAATTTCAGGACCATTATTATTTTCATTAATCATAAGAGGCGCTGTCACCCCTGTCCTTATTCTTTAGAGGGAGATCTATTATACGGTCCATTTAGTCCAAGCCATATTACCTCATATGTTTTCCTGGCTGACCAAATAAGACTTAAGAGATAAAACAATTTACTGCTCATTATGATCCGTGTCACTGGAATCAATCTATTAACCTACATTAACTGGATATGTGACGATAGCTCACATACACGCTTCTCCGATTTAAAAAAAAAAAAAAAAAAAAGAAAGAATAAGGGAGGGGCTGCAAGGAGGGGGGTGGAAAGGGAGAGAAAGAGGGAAAGGGGAAAGGAAATCAAGGCCCATAAAGTGCAGCAGACGTATAATTTGCCAAGCGAATACAACTTCATTTTCGAGCGGCCACTGCTGCGCCCTCCACATCTTCACGCAGCCCCTGACCTGTGAAGAATTCTAACAAATTGGCTTCTATTGTGAAGCCAAAAGGTGCCATCAATGAAGGGACGGTTCGCTGGTCCTAAAGTATGATGGGAAATCGCAGGCTGGAATAAAGAGCTGCAGTTTTATGAAGTTAACCCGTTGAGGTTAAATCCAAGCAGGGAGGCTGGAGCCAGCTCTTGCCCCTTCCGATGACTTAATCTGGAGAAGGATGATTTATTCTGACGTGTTGCCCATATGCAGGAAAACGTCCCTTGCCGAGCAAGGTAGAAGTGTTTCTTTCCAGCATGCAGATGATGCAACTTCTGCCGTGCTACAGAACATTCATTCCATCCCTTTTGCTCTCTCTTTTGCTCTCTATGCTTGATAGATTGTAAGTGTCTAGTGAGAGGAAAGTGAATCAATAGGTGGTCTTCCTGATGCTTGTTTGCACAGCAAAATAACTTTTGAGTTAACAACCAGTGAGTTAAGGTGGTGCCAGCTCTACACAGCTCCATCAGCCTATTTACTCTGGATTTGCAAATGCTTATTAAGAGCCTACATACATATAGGCTCTTTCGACATGTGAGGTCACTGGTGGCTGAGGACTAGGAGACTTTTCCTTCTTGTTGACTGCCTCCATGCTTTTTTACCCAGCTGTGCCTGCACGCAGAAGCTGTGTGCACCTAGGACCCGGCAGGGACTCTGCCCTCCTGCACTCCACACCTACAGGGGAGAGATGGGAATTGTGCTGGGACCATTTGCCAAGGGTGTTTAATCTGCTCTTTGCAATTATTAATGTGGCAAGTACTAAAGTTCATATTGTTACTACAGCTGCTTTAATTGGGTACTGGAGGTAATTTGGTAGGAAACCAACAGGTTGAGACATATCTCACTCACACTTGTGCTCTTCTCTCAAATTGGAGATGCCTCACTGTTATGCAGGTATCAACTTCATGTTACTCCACTTTGTCCTTTACACATGGCCCTTATGACCTGAGCACTGGATTAGCAATGGAGCTGCTACTGTCCTGAACATTGCATACTACCTCTGTCCTTGTGTAGGACACTAAACTGTGGGCATGCACGACTGTGTAGATTCTCCAAAGACTTGGCCCAGTTCCACTAACTGTAGCAGGAATTATATCAAATTTGACTCACTTTTTTTTTTTTTCTTTTTTCTTTTTTTTTTTTTTCCCTTAGAGATAAGGTGGGCTTTAATAGCAGTGACTAGTGGAATACTATTCACATGTGTAACATCTGCCTTAACAATTTCTTCCAGCCCAGCAAATTGCAAATACATAGCTACAAGCCCAGTGCATAGTCCTGATTTTTTTTCCTCATTTTTTCTGTAAAAATGGTAATGAAGGGCTGCAATGGCACTCACAGGGAGTGTAATGAATAGTAGAGAAAAATAACATTATGGTTGTGCCTCATAGTTTTTGTTCTATGCAGTAAGCCATCATGCTAAGAACTAGACTAACATTTTGCAGAGACTGTCACTGCCCCACTGTGCCTTCAGGCAAAAAAGAGACTGTAAATTAACAGTCTGAGGGAGAAGAAAGAGAAATAGACTTGCCAGAGGCCACCCCAGGAACTAAGTGGTAGAGCCAGGGATAGAATCAAAGCCACCTACTTTGCCCATTTGACCATATTTTCCTTAATCTTTTAAATGATCTGTTCATTGCAAAATATGTAAAACTAGATCATAACACCAATGAGGTGTTCAGGGGAGGCTGTGAACATCGTCCTTATCCAGGTCTCATATTGGTTCTGTTTACCCATTCGTACCGTGTTGGGTTGGACACTGGGCTGATCCAACCTCTCAGTCATGTTCCCTTGTCAGCCATGTGCCTCCAGCACTTCAGATCTTCACTCCTCAGGTTTTCCACCTGCAGCATAAAGCTAAACACACTTTGTCAAAGGCAACAAAACAGTCCGAAGTACCTGAAAAACTGCAAGGCATGAAGTCCGCTGGGGTCAAAAAAAAATCAGAATCACTGACACAGGGGCAGTTCCAGACACTTCTAAGAGAAAAGGAAGATTGTAGAGGTTACAGAAGCTATTTCTTTATTCTCATAGATACATTCTTCAGAAAAGTGAAAAAAATGTACTGAAAATCATTATTTATTCTTGACACTTTTGCAAAATCAGTACTAGTCCCTGTGGCGGAACAAACAGGGGAATAAATTTTCCGAGACTGTTAATACAAGACCATAATTCTTCAATTAAAAATAAAACAAAAGAAACCAAAACACCAACAATATAAAACTAAAAACAATAAGGCAAATCAACCTCATGGCTTTTCTATGGTGAGGGATTTAAAAGGGCAGAGCATGTAACATCTAATTAAAGGAACTCAATATTTATCTCACCATCGGTAAAAATCAGTGATAAGTGAGTTAAACAGACAAGAGGAGTAGTGAAGCCACACATATTTCTCCTTGAGATGCTGGAGGCCTCAAAAGCAAGGAAATTAATGTACTGGAGGTCTAGTCACAGTTGGTGAAGGAAATAAAATTTGGGAGTGTATTAATGTCATGGTCCCAGACTTCATTCCCTCTCCAGAGCACACACCATTGCGACCTCAAAATCTGAAAATTAAACTGAAAAGAGATGTTTGTTCTTACAAAATAGCAATTCATTACTGAGAAAGGAGATATTTAACCAATAAATGATTGCTTAATGGCCCATAGGACCTTTTCTGCAGCTACAAAAACACTGCATGTTGTTAAACAACCAAGAATACCTCTTGAAAATGCCATACTTACAAATAACATGAGAGATTATTTGCTGCCTGATGAATGTCCATAAAGAGACACTCCCCGAGTGCCCTGGCATAACAGAGCACTGGGGATCAAGGTGGGGTGGAAGAGAGGAAGGGGGGAGTTCAGCTGGAAGAAAATGCGTCTGTCTCCTGTTACACACCTCTGCAGTGACTTACAGCTTGCTCAGTTCGCCCGTCTCTCTGCCGCCTTTTATCTTACAGTGGGCAACTCAGTGTTGAGTGAAGGGGAACAGAACCTGATATTTTCTCCAGAGTAAAGAAGTTCTTCTGGAAGAGGAATGTTGCCATGAGACTGTATTTTCAGGCCACCACAGAAATGTTCTGATTGAACTTTTAATGGTTGTTGTAAAGTCTTTTCCTATTTTTTTCATGTGAAGTCCAAGTTTACCAGTAACCACAACAGCCTCAGCTTTTCCTGCTGAGCAGAGAAGTGCTAAACATTAATCTGGGGCCTGGCTTTCTGCAAGTACTTCCAAACAGCGGTTGTGACTGAGCAGATGACAAGGTCTGCTGCTCAGTTCAGCATTATAGGATCCAGTATTTCTGCCTGGTCCCAGCCATCTCTGCTTAACCCTAGGCATTTCCAGCATGACAACTGCAGTAGGAATTAAGTTAACCCCTAATGCCATATGAACATGGAGACAAAGAGCCTGGAGCAGTGACTGCATGTGTAACTCATCAGAGTCATTAACAGTGATATAAATGACTTGTGGCACTTGAAAATGAAGTCTGTGTGCAAGTGCATGTATACACATGTGTGTGTGCATAAACAAAACATCTGAGTTCAGAGCTTCCAGTGAGATGATTTTCACTTCTTGTTTGTCCCAGGACACTCTTAGAGGCTCCTAATTAGAAACATTCTCCTTCATTAGCATTCTCTTTCCCAGCCAATGCCGCAACAGATGAGTGAGTATTAGTTTGTCATTAAGGCAACCAATCTTTGTTGTTCTCCCCATTGAAGAATTTAAGCTCTTTGTAAATGTGGCCAAGAAACCCAATTAAAGGGACTGAAGATCCTGGTTTCTTCTTCAGCTGGTTGGTAACATGGAGAGGTGGGCAAGGGTCTTGTGTGAAGCCAGAGGCCTACCGCTGGGAGGGCATTGTGTGAAGCCAGAGGCCTACCCCTGAGAATGTCACTCTGTAGAAGGACAGTTAAAGGGCTCAGTTTGGTCTTGATCTGGTCAATCTAGGGAAATCAGTTGAATTATCTTTAATGCAATCAAAAAAATTCTGTAACAGATATTCAATAGCTGTACAATAATAACCAGATTTGAATAATACAACCAGATTTGACTATTACCAATTAAATTAGTAATTATTTGGTTATTATTTCATTATAGGCAAGCAGAATTTATGACTATGATAATACAAGGAAGTTTTGAGTCCATTCTACTGCTCAAATATCTTCCCTTAGGTGGAGGACAGAAGAGCAAACAGCACAAAGTAAATGATAGCCATGCTGATAACTAGAAAGTGTTCAGACACAGTGGTGACAAGGACAGTATGGGAACACAGAACAGAAAATGGAATAAAAGCTGTGGAGACATTTT
This sequence comes from Netta rufina, assembly GCF_964035555.1. Classification (NCBI taxonomy): domain Eukaryota; kingdom Metazoa; phylum Chordata; class Aves; order Anseriformes; family Anatidae; genus Netta; species Netta rufina. The sequence goes on along the minus strand of NC_140134.1, from coordinate 17,359,019 downwards.
TTCATTGGAAAACACAGGAGTAGAAAAAGACACGAAAAGGTGACAGTAAAGCTACAAAAGAAAAAAAAAAAAAAAAAGCAGTGGGGTTTTCACTGGGACAGGAATACTGTCAGCTCAGTTGTACACCTGCAAACCAAGGTATGTAGGTGTATGCTAAAGAATTGGGCAAGAAGTTTTTCTATTGTAAAGAAGTTTTTCTATTGTAAAACACACAAACCAACCATTTGTTCCATGGGCACAGGGAGAAGAGATTAACCCGAAGTCCAGTAACTGCACTGCCTCATTCAGACCAATACTATAGTACAAAGAAAATATTCCTAATGATCCCTATCTGCAACTGATGTGTGGTAACAGTCACCTGCTATAACAGACCTGAACCTTTGTTGCTACAAATTTCTTCCCTTTTCCCCCTGCTATACTATTGAATTTCTAGTACAGAAAAAGCATGTAAGGCAAAGAAAAAGCTGTCTACTGTAAACTCTTCAGAGCAACCCCACAGGAGACATTTGAAGCTCTGATGAGGCATCAGATTCTCAATTACTGAGGTACACCTTTTAACACGCCCAGGAACTGACTTGCTGACATGCTCTGAAGAGTATATGACATGCCAAGGTCTTCTGGCATCAAGCCTAAATGTTTCTCCTTTTTGTGCTCAGGTCTTCCATTTGGCATCAGAAGATGTCATGGTGCCAATGTCAGTCCACCTGGATTGCAAACAATGCTTCCATTCAGTTCCCAGCATTTAATCAGTAACTAGTATCACTGTTATTTTCATTCAGGACTGTTTCCTTTAGCTCTAGCTCCAGGTGCCCTGATAACAAGGGAACAGTCGATTTACTTCTTGCTGTAAGAACACACCATACAATATTCTCAGCAGCAACAGCACAAGGCAGGTGGTTCGTAAGGCATCTCCCATTTGTAGTGCCCGCCAATAACTTGAGCAGGCACTAAAGCGGATGCAACCAATTAGCAGAGTTACACACCTGCTGGGTGGACTTACAGACTATGCACCTTGGTTGCCGTTGCAGAACCTACTGGTCACCTGGCCTAAAAGTTTTGGATATGAGTTAAAGGGAGTGCACTGCCTCGTGGACTTTATTCTGGTGGAAAGTCCACATTTTCTCTTTGTACTTAGTTGTACTGATGTATTGTCAAGCTTAAACTCTTTGCTTCTTTTATAAAGGCAAAGCTCTGATGCATCAACACTCAAGAAGGCTGAATGCTGGGGTATAATTTCAAATTTCCTGGGCTATAACTTCAAATTTGAATCAAAGATGACTTAGCATTTCAAACCTTCTGCAGACTCTTTGGGAAGGTCAGAAGGAAACAAAGAATTAGATATGTCCTTAGCATAATTTTCTGCTGTTAATAGAGTTATGCCAAGGCCTGAAATGTCCATCAGAAAGGAGGGTTAAGTTTTCTCCAGCTAACGAAGATGAAAAGAATAATTTAATGGAGGTGGGAACCAGAATACAGTGTAGGGATGAAAGGACGAGCAGTAACTGAGACTGAATTTAAACAACTCTGGAGAATAAAACAATCCAAAAAAAAAAAAAAAAAAAAAAAAGATAATTATGTCTTACAACAATTACCCTGGCTATGAAGCAAAATTAGCATAGTCCTTTCTAATTTAAATGTGTTGAAAGTGCCTGAGCATGACAGCAGAAAATTACAAGGTTTACGACACGGGCTTTGGTTAAAGTGATGGCAATCGGATTATTGTAGCTTTTTGTCTGTTGATAGTAATGATTGCAAAGTTACCTATAAATATTAACTGTTTAGTACTGGGAGACTTTTGGTTTAGATGGCTAAGATGTACTTCTAGACACTCCAAGCTGTAAAGTTCTTGTACAGAAAACACTTCCTGTTATAAATCATATTTGGTTAATTCTGATTCATCAAGATGTTATTCTGATATAATTCCTTGAACAGGAATATCCTGGATTTTGATTTAAATCTAATTTTGAAATTATTGTATCCATTTTATAACTACCTCATGCTTCTTCAGCTTCCTCATGAAGTGTGATAGTTCAAGGATATTTTGAACCTGGATAAAAAATATTTTTATTTATGGATTGAAAGAACCAAGTCTGACCATGTGGAGATGTTTCTCTTTGGTTACCTTGTAGGCAAACTGTGAATATATTTATTTATTTATTCATTTATTTATTTATTTATTTTATGGTATGTCTTCAGTTTTCCAGGTCAAATCAATTCAGCTGAAGAGCTATTAAAAGAAATAAAAAACAGTAGTATATCATGATTTACTCTTATACAGTAGCATCGGTTTGATAGTGATAAAACAACAACAACAACAACAACAACAACAACAACAACAACAACCTAAAATGTGAATAAGCTTACCTGGGTTTTGGCCCACACTGATGGCAGAGACATTAATAGTCTGTATTTTTCACATTTTCACATTTTGTCTGCATGCATTTTACCTTGGCTACACTATCGATCATCACTTTTTACATTGGGTTCTCAAAGTAATAAAAGTATTATAACCACCTTTTTCATACAAGACACTTTTTCTTTCGTCTCATCTATAACAGGCAAATCAATGCTGGGGTAGAATCAGAGATTGGCAGGGCCTGCCTGCATGGTATGTCGTCAGCCATCCTCATACTATTCCATGACATCCATAAGAAGACATCAGTCATTGAAATGATCGGAACAGTTGACATAGACCAAATTTTGAAACCCTTCTTGTTTGTGCAGCACAAGAGGTGTGTAGGGGATGTGTTCATCTGACCAAGAAAGACCGGAATACTGCAGGACTGCAGTCCAACAGCTACAAAACCACTGAGGCAAAAGACACCTTGGCTCAAAATGTCTCAAAATGCATGAAAGATCATAGCAGGGTAAGGTTAGACATGGAGTGAGGTGTAGAACTTTGCTCTGCTTTGTCACTCTTCAAGTATGATATTCTCTTTGGAAATGACTAAACTGAGTCAGGGTCCTCTGTTAAAGGACTCCAGCCCATGACAGGATTGGGACAGATTCATCTGCAGAATCAGGAAAAAGCAACTGCCTCATCCTGGCCCCATATTCACATGGGTTAAATCAAGCTGTGCTGGTAGGAACCAAAACTTGGGAGATTACAATTCTGCAAAAATGTTGTCTCACATGCACTGAGTTGGACTAGAAGTATATTCCAGGCAAGACAAATGCACAACACAGGCTGTGATGCAAGCACACCTACAGCCAAATTGCGCCTTGCACCCCGAAGTTCATTCTACAGTTTCATAAATATTCTGTGGTGGAGTCTGTTACTGCTCCATGTGAATTCAAACACCATGATTTATATTTGTACTAAGAAGGTCAGTTGCTCAAATACTTTCATTTATTAAATTAGCTCTGCAGTAAATTAAAATGAATTTTGTTAAACTACTTTACAACTTGGGAGGTTTAGAAAACAGAATTGAGATCAGCTGTTTCCTGTGGATTCTTATTTTCATAACCTCACTGAATCTTCTCTGTTTGACTTGAGATATATCTATATGTCTATATATATAGAGAAATAAATTTTAGTGTACACATGACAAAAAACATGTATAGGTTAGAATTTTATTTCAAGTATGAGTCTACTTGATTCATGCATAAACTGATTTGCTTTTTGCATTTTTGGGTCTGACATTCAAATTAACTTGGGTTCCTCAGTTTCCAAGTTTACTAAGAGCTTTTTTTTTTTTTTTTTTTTTTTTCTTCTTGGTAGGATTCTGGGAAAAAAGTTCCATGCTATTGAAATGTTGGCTTATTAAATTAATGTAATTACATAAAGAATCTGTGTTATATTTTGAATAGATCTTTGACAAGATGCTTTGCTCTGAATACTAAAAAGAATTTGGTTTTCTTGTATGTCTGATTCAAATGATTATCAAAGGCATTTATTTTTTGTATGTGACATGTTGTTAAATATGTTAATTTCCTAGAAGCACAGTGTAAGAAGAGCAAGAGCAGCTGTGTAGGACAGTGAGCTTAAAAATAACAAGGCTGAGGCTCTTCTTGGGAATTAGTGTGGTCCAATGGGTAGGCAAGTAGCCTACGATTCCAGACACCTGGGTTCTGCTCCAAAATCTGCTACTGACCTACTATTTTCTATTGAGCAAATCATTTTACCCTTTTCTTTTCTCTTCCTATATACAAAACAACCAGGAGCAAAATGAAATTTGCCATAGAAACTGTCCTATATCATTATAGTACAATAGGATTTGATATGTGGGAATGCTTGAGTAGTAAAAACTTAGTATTATGCAGAGGTTATCAAAGCCTGCTAGAGCTTTGTGAGGAAGAAGTAGGAAGCCCAGTTGCATCTTGATTCAGTTGGATGTTAGACCTCAAAGGTTTGACAGATATGGCAATGGTGGACATGTGTTTTATATAAATAAATTGTTTCAACTTGCATAGTAGTTCCATTTAATGTGTGGTGATGGCAGGACTATTTAATTGGAATTATAATTGATTTTAATATTACCCACATAAGTGAAGGATATATGCTGCAAATGTGGATGTTCCTTGGAACTGCAGAAGCAAAAGACTTGATAAATGACTTGCTTGGTCAGTCCCTTTCTCCAATTGTCTGTCACTGTGTCTTGAAGATCCTTCTCTAATTCCACTGTAAATATCCTAAACATGAGGACTTCTTCAGCTTCTTCTTGGATGCTAACTCACATTTTCATTCATCTTGTGTTCAGAAATGGTATTACAGTGATCCATTTCCCCATTTTCTCATTTCCAAGCTTCTCATCCCTTTTCACCAAGTTTTGTTTTGTTAATACCCTGAACATGGGTTATCAAGCAGCTCCTCCTGCTTGGTATCCAGAACCTCAGGCAGAATACTGATGCACTCCTTCTAATTTGGACACTGAGTTCCCTCAGTAGTGGAAAGCATTTCTGCCCTTTTAGGAAGTATTCTTTTTCTTCCTAGGTTGGGTCACTTTGCTTGAAAAATCAACAGCAAAACATCAGTAGCCATCAGGATGAGGTCCTCACTATGATAATTCATGTAAATCCCAATATGCTTTCACATTGAGGCCTTTTTACAGAACCCTAAAAATGGAAAGAAAAAAGAATAATCTCCGAGAGGGTGTGAATGTGACTATTCCCTTTTTAAAAGTCCCTTTATAATACCAGACTGTTATATACATATCTCTGTGTAAACGACACTCAAGCCAGTAAAATTTTCAGATAGTTTTGCTGTTTGAATATCTGCCTGTAAGCTGCACGAGGAATCCAGAAACAGAATTAACAAGAGGAAAAGGGATCTCCCTCTTAGTAAGAATAATTAAAGGATGAAAGAACTTTCTAGGGATCCAAAGCCAAATTACTGGGAAACACATTCTGAGGGTGATTTTTGTTTCAGTTTCTGTTCCTTTTATCACTGAGTTTTATGCTTGCACTTATTTAAGCTGTCTGGGAAAAGAGGCTGTACATAAAAGACGATTAGTTTTTAAAGCACTCCAGGGTTGGTTTCAGGGAGAGTTCTTTGTTTTGTTTTGCTTTAACTTGTTGTTGGTGGGGTTGTTGCTTTTTCCCCCTCTTAGATAGAAGACATAAACTGTAGCTCTTAAATAGATGAATGTTGAGAATAAAATTACCAAAGAATTCTTTTTAGAAGGAAAGGAAAAACGAGAAAAGAACAAGGAAAAACTATCCATGGCCTATAGCAGTCACTCAATGATGCTGAAATACCAGGCCGAATTCTCAGTGGGTGGAAATCAATACACCTCTGGTGAAGTCCATGAAGCAACATCACTTTGCACAAACTGAGTGTCTGATAGCTACATATATATTTTATATATCTGTATGCAGCATTAAAAAAAAAGAAAAGAAAAGAAAAGAAAAGAAAAGAAAAGAAAAGAAAAGAAAAGAAAAGAAAAGAAAAGAAAAGAAAAGAAAAGAAAAGAAAAGAAAAGAAAAGAAAAAAGCATTCTTGAAAGTGAATGAAGTTGATTCTCAAAAAAAAAAGGGTTTTAGATGTTGAATATTTAATATGCTGATAAAAGGACCCTGATTTCCTGTATAGAGGCCACAAATAAAAAAAGGGGGGGGGGGGAGAGAGGGGAAAGAAAAAAAAAAAAAAAAAAAAAAGGCACATCTTAAAAGGGAAGCAATGAGCAGAAACTGACCTTTCTGTGAGCAAGCAGATGAGAGAAGGTATTTGGCTAATCCCAGCTGTCGCTGATTGGTCAGACAGAACCGTGTTGAAAATGTCTCCATCTGGGCTAATCTGCTCTCAGTTGGATGAGCTGAGGCCTTCAGAGTTAACCTGACATTTAACAATAATTACCCTTTCGGATGACCCCGGCCCAATCTCCTCTCTCTTAGAAATCTCTCTTTTTTGTTCATGCTCCCAAACCCCTTGGCTCTTGTGTTAGAGATAGCTAAAGAGTGATGATACGATAATGAGATATACTATACACACATGCACACATGCACACATGCATATGCACTTGCAAACATACACGTGTGCACTGAAACATATTTAAAATGTTGCTCTTCAGCATGTAGTGCTTGATTGCTTCTGCACAGTCTATCAGATTCTTGTGTCATGCAGGATGGGAGATATTTTAAAAATCAAAATAATTAAAAAAATATAAAATAAATAAATTAAAGAGTAGTCATGATTACTTGCTAACCTTTGTGTGAAAGCTCTAAGTTTCTTTCTGGCACTTGGATGTCTCTTATCTATGGTGAGGAGAAATGGTGCATGGAAATAGGTTCAGATAGAAAAGCAGAGTTCAGAGGTCGCAAAGGCTAACCGTAGATGAAATGTGGCTATTTCTTTTTACCTGAGGCTGGCTTCATCTTTTCTCTGAAAGGTCACTGTGATAAAACAAAAACACATCTCAGGAGAGGAATCATTTATCTCTGGTCAGGTTCTCCTCTCCATTCTGGTACTTTATTTATTTTTCTCATCTTTTGTGGTCAGATTTCTCCAAGTGTCACCTCCTTCCTGAGTGATATTCAATGCTGGTTTTGGGTGTTGGTAGAAGTTTGGCCTCATTACACATATTGTCTCTGTTTTAGTTGGAAATCACGTCTAGAAACTTGGATGATTCCCCAAATCACTTTAATCTGTTGGTGATGAGCTGAAAAGTTTGAGAAAATAGCTGTGCTAATGGAAAAAGAACAAGGACAAGTCTATATGATAGGAAGCTCATTTCCAGTATTTGATTTATTTCATATCTCCGTTGTGACCATACATAAATCTTATCTCTACCTCAGTTTCTTTATTTGTCCAACTAAGATCATAATAGTCATTTCACAGAAGGGCTGTGAGATTAAATTTAAAGCACCTTGAAATTCTTAAATAGAAGACAATTAAGAAGAACTATATATTTATACATGGTATATCCTCTTACATCTTGGGTGGGTTCCAATAACCAGCCTTAATTACAATAATTATGCCTCTAGTTACAACCAGAAGCTGCAAGTGAAGTGAAAGAAATCGGAAAAAAAAAAAAAAAAAAAAAAGTTTAACCAATGCCCTAAGCAAAAATTCTTTATGAAAGGCTTATTTTCTCAAATTCTAAGCAGTTCTCAGCTAGAAATTCAGGCCCAGGTTTCTGTCTTGTCTTTGGACTACTTCATCAGCAAACAGAAGTTGCATTTGGAATTGGGGTTACAGACAAGGATTTTTTGTTTGTTTCAATTATTCACTGATAAGCTCTTTGTTTTATGTTCATTTCTTATCCAGAAGAAAGATACTATGCTACTTATGGTTAATGTTCCTTTGACTGTGAAATAGCTGTGAATTATCTGACCTGCAAGTGAAATCCAGTTCTGAATATTTCCATGACCCAAGCAAACAGTCCATTTCACAGAGCATAGTTCAAATAGCCACCACTTGGCAAAATCTCTGCTAATGCTTTTGCCAACCAAGCAAACTAAGGCTGTTTACCTGTACCATGCCCTGTGCTGTCTGCAGTGCCATGCGGATGAGCACAAATTCAGAGACCGTCAATCTGAGATTTTAACAGATTATACATGTGAGGGTTCCAGTAATTTTCTGGAGTCTCTAGATAGATTGATTTGGTTGTGAGATCTTTTTTTTTTGTTGTTGTTTTTTTGGTGTGTTTTTTTTTTGGTTGTTTGTTTGTTTGTTTGTTTTGTTTGGTTTGGTTTGGTTTGGTTTGGTTTTTGTTTTTAATACTTCACTGTGGCTTGTTGTCTTTCCATGGGTATTCAAAAGGGTATGTGGTATGGAATTCTTCCCGTGTGAGTAACTCATTAGGAACAGCAGTATTCTATTTTCCTCTATGTTCTAAAATAAAAACGATGTCATAGACTGTTGCCCCCTTAAATCAGCCATAACTTTTCCTTTCATATGTGATAAAACAACTCATTTTGTGGAACTCTGATCACTCTCTCAGTTCTTCATATATTGTTTTAGTGCAAGACATGTTTCACCTCTTGGAGATAAGAGGAATTTTCCAATCCCCAAAAGAAGAATGAGTCTCTAAAAAGTGTCCAAAAATTCCTGTAGTTCTTCTGGATGAAGATGCTCCCTACTATAACAGCCTGTGCTACAAAATTTCTAGAAATCTCTAGGTCTTCTTTAAAAGAACAAAAGCTTATTTTATTTTAGTTTAGTTTTTCCTTCATCTTTTATGTTTATTCTCAGCTGCAGCTGCTGATGTTATGCCCTTTGACATGCTGAGGTCCAACATTTGTTGTGCCCTTGTCCCCTACACTGTTATATCACAGATGAACTTTCTACAGAAGAGATTGTGCTAGAGACTTTGAGAGACTTGAAGCAATGTGAAATATGGACATCCTCTCACCTGCATATTTGATTTGTTCTACAAAGTAGTTTAACATAAAACTCAGTCAATATTTTCTACCCTTATCCTCAGGACCAAGGTCCAATTAATTTCTGTGGTGGATGAACAGAGTGTCAAAATGCTGAATTCTGGATTAACTGCACAAGCTAGAAGAAGCTTAATTTCCTTGCTGAAGCTGAAGAAACAACTAACTATTCCAGCATAATCAAGAGATACAAAATCTTTTCCTCAGTGATGAGAAAGCATGCAAGTTTAATTTCCACCAGGTACTATTTAACTGACAAGAAGATAAGTCCTCAGTGTTCTTGAGCCATAGTAAATTGGTGTTAAATAGTCTCATCCATACCTGATAAATCAGCTCTTGCCCTTATAAGTAAAGGTAAATATTCTACAATAATTAGAGTTCTGTGGGAATAGTCTAAGAACCAAGAGATCCTATTTAAGGTGTGTCCATTTGGATTCTTACAGTTTATGTACCTGTCCTTTAGGCTGTCTTTGGAAGATGTCATCAATTATTACACAGTAAAGAACACACAGTCAGAGGTGCATGGACACTGAATGCATAAGTAGACTCTCTTCTTCATTCATACTAAGTAGTGCTTTATGCCTTGAATAAACCAATGAAAGGAATGAGATGAGAAAGTTTTGTTTGACATAAGTAAGAAGATTACAATTTAGCCCTTTGATATAACATCAAGGACAAAACTGGCTGCCTTATTCTCAGTGAATGACAGCGTTTTAACAGTACCTCAGTTTCACAGGGGAAATTTGTAACCCTTGTGAGCAGGGGTGTGGGGGTGTTATCCAGACCAAACATGTATCACTCATTCCTCACAGCAACAGAAGCCAACCATGTTTATTTTATTTTATTTTATTTTATTTTATTTTATTTTATTTTATTTTATTTTTATTTTATTTTATTTTTTAGTTAGGCGATGTCAGTGTTGGCTTTTATTAATTCACATGATTGCCACATCTGAAATAGAATGATAATATCAGTGATATGTAGTAGTGGATTGTCTCCTTTAAGTGTTTACCTCTTTGTTGTACAGGAGCTATATCCCTTGACAGTGTAATTGAACCAATGTTTTGCTTCAGCTGATTTCCATCCACAAACTGTTTTGGAGTTCAGAGAAGAGATCACCTTAAACCATTGAATTCTCCACTTTCACAGTCAATTAGTGAAGGCTGCCAATATGGAGGAGGGCAAGGGATATGGGCTGCCCTTGAGAAAATGTCATACTATGCTGATGTCATAAAATAATAATACTACATACTAGGCGTCATTACTTTTGCTAGTACATAAAGGCAGCCGAGCACTAGAGCTACTTGGCTGTACTGTTTACATAGGCTGGGTCAGGAAAAAGTGTGCTGCTAGAAATGCAAGTGGAACAGCCTGTGCCATTTGGACAAACTGAAATCTAATACCACAAGGTTAGAGTTTACAGTGTTAGTCTTCCTATTATCCAATCCTTATTCTCAGCCTGTGCAAATTGGCCCAACTGCTTTTAAATCAATAGAGCGACGTGGATGAATGGTGATTTCTCATTTTATACCCTGCAAGAATCTGGCCAACCATTCCTCTGCACGTCATTCAAAGGTAGCTATATAAAACCTACTAATAGCCTATTGAGCTCTGAACCTTATAGAAGCCTGTGTATTCCAAAACCCTTAGGAAAAACTGCCTAATCATCATCATGCAGGCAATAATTAAGCCCAGTAATATTCGGCAGACAGAACCTTAAACACAAAATTCTCCATACAGAATTTTCTAGCTATCCTCTATGTAGGACAAAAAATGTAAACTATTGTCTGACCCTTGCCTCTATGATATTTTATTCTCTAACATGATCAAACTAATTAGCTAGATCATACTCCAACACCTATTTAGCTGCAGAGGGAAAATATGTATTTTAGTAAAGGCAAAGAACTGTCTGTACACAGACAGTAAACGTATATCAGTTTCCTCACTCCTCTTTATTTTTTTTTTCCTTTTGGTTTAAGTCACACAGACCTTGTCTCTTCAGTAATGTCATAATCAGCAAGCTGAAGGCAAGGCTGCTGATAATTGTTCTTTATGTTGCTCTTTGTTTAGTATCTGATTCAATACATCTGCGTGGACACCATTCCATCACCTTCTTAGTAACAGAGGTGAAAAAAATCAATGGCAATCAGATTACCTTGTTAACAGAAAGGCTAAAGGGCTAGTGTGTTAAGTTCACAGTGCATCACCTTTCATTTAAAACATCTCACTTGTGGGGCTTATGTTTTATTTTTTTATTATTTACCCTTTATTATTATTTATAGCACCAAGGGTTCTGTGGTATGCCTTGATATAATTCCATTAGTCTTCCCCTAGGTTAGACTGGACAGCTGTGACATCTTCGAGATGTCAATGTTAGTTCTGATAAGGCAGTTCTTTCTGCAGGTCCTTGTTTCACATAGGGTTCATACCAAAATTCAGGCAAGTTTGAACATCTTGTATAATTGTGTATGGGGATTTTTCGTGTTCACTCTCTTGCTTTCCCCTCATTCTCTGAGAACAGTCAGACAGTGTGACTTACAAGATATGCTGGATAGAATAACCATAGCACAGCACCAGCTTGTACTGAAGAAACCTAGAGATATTTAGCAAAAAGGAGGAAAGATAAAGAAAGCAGGAAAGAATCCTAGTAGCCTGTGATTCCCTGAGCATCCTACTGTTAGTATTTAGGTATATGACTGCAATCTGGACTAAAGAATCATTCTGATAATCTATAATATATAAAGTTGCTGTGACCATTTTAAATGACTGAAAAGATTTATTAGAACCATTCTTCTGACTAGACATAGTTTGCATGACCACCTTATGCTTTCCTATATAAATCTATTATATTCTTCCCTTCACCTCTGAGTCCTTTCTTATCACTGCTGGAAAATACCAGCAAGAGCTATATCTGAATCATCCAGGTCTCTGCCATGAACAAAACAATTCCCATTTATCTGTTGAAGACTGTTAAATCTGTTGGAATCCTTTCTGAAAGATATAGTGTTGCACAAACTTTATTAATCAGGCCAGGATATCACAATTTGTTATCATAAATATGAATGAGCAGGGAGTGTCTTCTACAAAGAGCTACCATCTTTATAACTATTATCTATTATATGAGTCATTCTCATCAGTGAAGGGACATTTTAGAGTGGTTTGGAATTAGATTTTTTAATGACACTGACTTTTCCAGAGTTTGAATAACAATGCCTCCAGTCTTGTATCTGTTATTTCATCTCTCTTCTGCAGCTAAAGTTGTGCTTAGGTAGGTACTTTGTGTACATCAGTGGGCAAGGAATTATGTCCAGCAAATCCCTGAGAGAAAACAAGTGGCAGGATAAAGAAAAAAAAAAAAGTGATTAAATTCAACAGGATCTTTATTTTTCATTCCTTGAAAAATGTTGTTCAAGTACCTTTTAGCTCTAACTGAATTCCAGGTCGAATTGCATGTAACTATTAGAGACCTCTTCACCACAGATTCCCACAGCTAAAGTCATTTCAATTAATTATGTGTTGCAGGGGTTAGTAACGACTTTAAGTTGAGGAATGAAATTACTTTAAGAGGTGGCAAATTCCTTATGTGTTTTCTCCTCCTTCATTTGGATTATGGCTGTCAAAAATGGAATTTTGTCAATGGATTAAAAGGAACCACATACGTAACAGGCTCTGGTTGAAACGCACTCCTTTGTTTCTAAGGAAAGACAAAAACGGGAAGTAATTCAAAACTAGATGAGGTAAAACATTTGTTTCTACAATATGCGGGAGTGGTATAAGCCTGAAAAACACATAGAATATCATTCAACTAATTAGTCATATCAAAAATGGTAAGAGGAAATCCAGACCAATCAGACGTTTGGAAGTGATGAGTGATTTTGGATAGTTAGTACTGGGGAACTTCTCCTCAACAGAATCCCAAACCAGTGGTGTTTATTGAGTCCCAGCTCCACTTTCCCTAGCATTTCTCCATTCTTGAGTGTCAAAGACCTGAGATGTGGTCCCCACCAAGATGAACATGCTGTTAACCTTGCAAAGAGCATACACCCAGACAGCTTCATTGCACACCTCCTCAAGCAGACAGCAGAGGATTTATGGCCTTGGCCTGCTCTGGCTTCCTAGTAATTACCCCCACAACCCTACACCCTGACATTTCCTGGTCAGGCAATGACTACCCTTTGGTTGAAAATAAGGAGGTCTATTTTGTACCCAGAGCTCTCAACTGGAAAAAATTCCAACGCTGGTGGGATTTCAAGTTCTGTGGTTGTGCAGAGTGGTAGTAATTTTTTGTTTTGAAGAAGAGTGCAACACAGAGAAGTAGAGATTGGAGGAGGGAGACAGAAGGAGGGAACACAAATGAAAGCAATAAAAGCTCTGATCCTGCAAACATGAATCTGCATGGCTACAAGGAGCTGCCTGTGCTGGTCTCTGTTTAGGGTCAGGATTCCACTTCTGGTGAATGGGAGGAAAGGGGATCATTTGCTGTATGAAGCAGAATAACTCTTCAAGAAATTACTAGCACATTATATGGTACTTCTGCAATTGATATTGAATTTCACACTTGTGATACCCATTATACAATAACCAAAGACAAAAGCAAGGTGTTTAGGACAGATCTGTAGAGGCTGCAATATCTAAGCTTTACACATTTTCTTAACCTTTTTCATAGAAGAAACTTCTTTGTGAAACACTGTGCATCTTCAGGAGCCTATAGAAAAACACAGAGTGAATAAAAGGCACCCTTACACTTCCACAAAACAGTCTTTCAAGAACAGAGTTGGTTTCTCTATCAATGAAGCTTTTAAAAGAACTTAGGGTTTATAAAGTGCCCTGATGAAGAAAGCAGCACTGTCCACAGTACTGCGATTTTCTGGCTCAGGGAACCAGGCCCTCTGGAAACCCTAAACACTTCCTGCCAAAAACCTAGAACAAAAAGAGAGGCTTCTGGGTGAAATCATTCTCTTCCCACACTCCATACATACCAAGATACAGCCTTGCAATGAAGAAGTGAAAGCTTAAGTATTTTGCTAATTAGCATAAACTACATCAACCTGGCAGGTTTGTGTAAGGTGGGAGCCTCTGCTCACAGGTGGCTTGTATTTCTGCTTACACCAGATGAGATATATTAACTGCTGAAGGTGCTAGCTGGGTTCTTTCTTTTGTTCTGATAGTGTTATTAGCTAGAGAGCTGGAAGCAAAGCAATAGGGTTATGGTGAAAGGAAGATAGAAAATTTGCTGGGACAGAGAAGGTAAAACTGGATGAGGATATTCTTAAAAGGTTTGTGTTAGAGTTACATTTTTAGCTAGGAGACTGAAAATAAGCAGCTCTTGTAGGAGGAGAATCTGGTTGTTAGACCAGACTCTCCGAACAGCACTGTAGTTATAGCACCTTACCTATATTGCTTTAAAGAGGGCAACTCAGCGAGGAAGGAAGAGGCTCAGTGCTCTCCATGGAGATGCATATACCAACATAACATTAAGAGGAGGTTTATAACTGTTGTTGGATGAGTTTGAACTATGCTTACTTGAGAGATAATTTTGGTGCTAGTGGATGGAGAATAATGTTGGAGATGAAGACCATAGCATCTTTCTATTTGGGTTTTTTGTCCTTCACGTTGGAGGACTGTAGGGGCTGGACAGCCCTAGTCATTGCAATGGCTGCTTCTAGACTTGATGCCCATCTGAGTCTTGTCCTCACTCACACAACTGCAATTTATTTTTTTGACCCTAGATTTACTTTGTTATTAAGGCCATATGTTTTTCATAACTATGACTTCTGTTAGAACCCATGAGTATTAGGGACTTTTTGTTGACAATAATGGAAAATTCCTGTTGAGCAACATTCAACTATGAGCTGCTGTTAACTTAGCTTCATATATCTTCAAGGGTGCGGAGAGGGAGGGTTTTAAATACTTTTAAACAGTTCATTTAAAAAGATTTTTTACTTTTTTTTTCTCATTACAGCTATATTAGACTAAATAGTTTCATGAAACTTTTTTTTTCTTTGAGTTAGAACTAATCACTTTTGACGAGGCTGCAAATTTTATATTTTTGGAGCTGACAAAAAGTCAAATACTTGAGGGGAAAAAAAAACACAACAATACAATGAAACAAACAAACAAAAACCAACAAAGTAACCAAAAAAAAATAAAACCAAACCCATAAGTTTAAAACAGAAAAGGGTTGGGGAATGTGTATTTGAAACATGATAAAAATTCAATGAACTTATAGGCTAAGGTTTTAATACAATATATCTGATTCAGTCAGGGAGAAAAAAGTAAGCAATCTCTTGATGTCTCTATGTGTTCTCCAACAGAAGACAGTAGATGGACTCTGCCAGGAACTGGACTCAATGATCCTTATGGGTCCCTTCCAACTTTGGAATTCCAGTTGCTGTGGAATTTCAGTCGTCAATGACGTTCAAGGTAGGAAAAATTTTCTTTTTTTTTTTTTTCCAATTTTGTTGAAATAGGAGCTTAACTGGAAAAAAATCTTGAAGATATTTTACAGTCAAGAGGGAGATGGAAGCTGCTCTTAGTCACTTCTCTGACTGCAAGAACATTTC
Organism: Netta rufina; assembly: GCF_964035555.1. Taxonomy (NCBI): domain Eukaryota; kingdom Metazoa; phylum Chordata; class Aves; order Anseriformes; family Anatidae; genus Netta; species Netta rufina. The sequence continues at coordinate 17,343,639 of NC_140134.1, read as the reverse complement.
AATAACTTTAAACACTTTCTTAATAGGGTAACTTGGTAATATGTGCTCCAAACTGGGGTAGTAAGTCACTCGAGATAATGAGACCTCCATAGAGGCAATGTGAACCAGGGTCTCACAAAAGCCTAAAGACACCAGACTTAATGGGAAGACTTGTTTGGTGAAACAATGAAATCACTTAACCACAAGTAGCAATATGGAGGCTGGGGTTCTGCCCACAAGTAATTACTTAATGGTGTAAAGCATCACGGAGAAAAGCCAGTTATATTCCGTCTGTTAGAACAGATGGAAATCAGTTCAATTTCTTTCTTGCCTGATTATTTTATATATTTGAGATTAGACTAATAATATTCTAAATTGTGTTGTGGTGGGCTAAGCTTTAAATATGCTATGGCAGGGAAGGCTTGTGTCTTAATGTGTCTTAGCTTTCTATGACATAATGGAGATACTCACAAAGTTAGGAAAGCCACAAAAACAGCTCTGGGATTTATCCAGTCTCAAAAATGTGATGTTTCATGGCCTCCTCTTGAGGGCTATAATACACTTGTATTTTCATTATGACACATAACATTGCTGCAGATAAAGGGACTCCACATTATGTAGTGTTGTAAGAACATAATCCTTGAATATTGCACCTCAGCCATGCTTGGCCTGGCCTCCTAGGTGGCCTTGAAGGATGTGTGCTGTTTTTAGGCTAAGAGGATGCTTTCTTTGGGATGAGAGGTTATCTGCACATACCTGTCTTACAATGAGCCAAGCATGTGTACTTGTCTGACCCATAGGTATTTGTTAGGTATATTGTATTAGCCATAGCAAAATTTGCAGCCTCTTCCTGATGTTTTCCATGCACTTCTGGTTATACAATTATTGCATAAAAGACTCTTCTTCACCTGTGTGATTTCTTGTGTCTGCATACTGACCCGTACCTTCGGCTCATTTCTGAAAAAAGAATTCCTAAAATCATGTTGAAAAGTTATTCTAACAAAGTGTTGTGCTTTGTTGAAAGACCTTATGGAATATGCCTATGTTGACGTGCTGAGCTTGATGCCCAATGGCTTGTTTAAGATGTTTTTCAGCATGAACTTCTTTCTGTGGTAGGGGATGGTACATTTTTATTTTATAGATCTACTCTGAGTAAAAATCCTCCCTATCTAAACATAGGTGTCTACTCTTAAAACTCTTTTTCTCTATGCAGTATCTATGGGAATACTACTACCTAGGAAGAAAAAGGTTAATTACAGCACATAGGCTGTCATCTTCATGTATTGGTGACCCCAAGACAGAGCAGAAGGCTTCAACTGGATGGCAATGATTTAAAAAATCAATGTAAATTGTGATGATGAGCATTTACAGCTTACACAAACACACATCCAGTGTGGTTTGCTTAGCAGCCAGCGAGGTTCAAGTAAATGCCACAACAGTGCCTGCTTGGCTTAAGCACTCTCTCAAGGGCTCAGCACCATGCTAAAAAGCTCAGCATGTGATAAAAATGGTATTTTGACTGTAAAAATCCAACAGTTATATTTTTGTTTATATTTTGACTTTTTCCCATGCAAGATCCCTAAGTACCCCTGTGTGCGTAGCCATGTTTCTGAAGCTGCCATGTTGCACAATGTATTACCATGGTAGGTCAGATTAGAGTTATATTGCCAATACTATTCCAGTAAGAGAGCTGGCATGAAGAAAAGATGACTGAATTAGTGGCCAATTGGGACATTTTCTGACCTACTCTTTAGGAACCAAGTCCTCTGAACTTTCCCATTATCCTTCGGCTTCATCCTTTTAATAGGGACCAAATCTCCATTAACAATTGAACACTGACAATAAGTGCCATCAGGAAAAGGAAATTCAATTTTAGTGGGGGATGACAGCCTTACCTTTTCGCGCTTAATTGGCCGTATTGTCTCCAAAAGTTAATTGGTTACTTAGTCCAGGTAGTTAGTAAAATGTTTAGCTGCGTCAAAAAGCCCAGGCTCCTACTGTTAATGGGGCATGAAATGGAATGTTTGATACTGCAAATAAAATCAGTGATATTCAAGGATGTTATGGTAGGTAATGCGTTGAAACTGCCATTTAATGGGTCCTGGAAGATTAGGGTAGTGTCAGCTGGAACCGCCCGGTCTCTTTTCTGACATTGTTAGTTGCCTCTTCATTTACTTAACGGCTGTCTGCACTGATTACATAGGCATAAAACTCCCTACAAAAAAACAACAGAGACACGCTCTATTAGCAGTCCAATTAGAACTATTTGCATATTACAGTTCATTTCTGCTTAAGTGAATCCCTAATACAACTTTAGGAAGAAAAAATTCTATTGTCATTTAAAAAAAAAAAAAAGAAAAGGAAAGAAAAAGGCAAGAAAAGAAAGGAAAAACCTTAAAGGTGATCTCTCTTCTACTTCTTTCTCTCTGCTTAAATTCAGTGAAGGTCCATTAAAAATAAGACATGGTGTGGCAGTCTAAAGGTAAGAGATTTCTGTTGCTACCTTACATCATGATGACTTCTAATATGCTGGTAAATCCATGACAACTTTTTTACGTGGCCATTGTGGAGTTTTTTTCTAGATTATTTTCCACTTTTTTATTTGCTTTGCAATATCCTAACAAAGGTGTTAGATCAACCTTCACCTTGGGTTTCTTGAGCTGAGCAGCTAATGTGTCTGGGAATGGGCCTCAGGAGGAAGCACACTTGATGCTGTGCAGTTCACCTACCCTATTAGCAAATGATAGTAAACGATTCCCCCCCCTCTGTTCTCACCCCCCTGACATACCCTGAGAGGTTGGAGCTAATAGGGTGGTAATACAGCCTTTCTACTGCTTTGAAAAACAATTCTAGGTAAATTTTAAGCCATAGTCAATTAGAACAGATGTCTTAGTTTGGGACAGGTGAGAGCAAATACATCTAAATTATCAGAATTTGAGAGGAGTCTTGCTCCCTCAATATTATTCACTGTAGAATACAGGGTTGAGCTAGAAGTGGTAGCTGGTGTTGCTGGAGCCTTTATTTTACCCATCTGTAGAATGGGAAAGAGAGCAATGACATGGAAAGGTTTCCATGGGACTTCTGCCTAAGTGACAGCAGTGACTGCAGGTGCAGCTGCAATGGCAGCACTTGTGCTCACATAAACAAGTGAGCTTGTAGCTTTTGATGCAGTACCCTTCAGGGTTCTTAAGGTGCATGCTTCTTAGAAAAAATAACAATATTACTGGTAATAACAGAAAATCATTTTTAGTTTTCCTTTCAATTTCAACTTTCCTGGAGTCTGCTGAGCCTGGTGAATTTGAAGGCTTCTTTTTAAGATGGTAATTACAATTTGTGTACATGCTTGCCCACAAGGTGGATGGGCTGTTTCTCTTGTGAAATAAAAATGCTGATTTTCACCTCTTCTCTTGAGTTAGCAGATTTTGGGAGGTGGGGGGGCGGGAGGGGGGGCTGCTCTCACAAAAACCTGGGGACTGGCAACCAGTGAGGAGCTCCTTGTCTGCCTCTTGCTTCGCCAGGGTATCTCTGAGGGTCTCCAAGCCAGGATGGATGGATGGAAAAGCTGAGTTGCTTGATTGGTACTTGGATTAGAGGCACCTAGAGGAGCCCAGGGGAGATCTTTGATCTTCAAATGCTAATGTAAATACCGACAGAGTTATTTCCAAAGCTCGCACAGCTCAATTCCTTTTTACATGCAGACCTAATTTCACAGGTCAGCCAACCCACCTCCGCTATTATCTGGATTTAGCGATTAATAGAGGATTTCAGTAGTTGACTGTGACAAATAGTGACTAGGGAAGGGAGGGAGTGAAAAACTGTTCTAAAACAAGGAAGGTTTTTAACAGGTCTTTCTCCCCAGATCCATTATTTTTATGCTGACAGTTAAACAATTGTAAACAAACCAAGTACCAAGAAAATCTCTCAATGCAAAGAGTGAAATTCTCTCTCTCTCCCCTTCAATTCTTGTTTTGCATGTGAGGAGTCTCACAGTGTGCAATATGTATTGTTTTTATGCCCTGTTGGGTCCTTTGTATCCAACCTCCTACTTCCTATCTAACACTCATTCACACTTATCCAGAGATGTGGATTGTCAGACCAAACTCCAGCACTAAAACTCCCACTGCTTTCCTGGGCTGGCCCGCCCCAGAGGACACAGTGTGGTGGGGGGACATGGCCCTCCGTCCCTGCAAACAGACTGTGCTCCCTGCCAAGAAAATGGCTTTCTGGAAAAGGGCTGCCTGCTAATGAAAAGGACTTAAATCAGTAAGCAGTGATTAAGGATTGGACAGTGTTTGCTGGTACTGTTACTTGAATACATGCTTTTCTTGCAGACACTGGCAAAGAAAGAAAGCTCATGGTTATTTTAAGTAGTCTCTTGCAGCTGAGATGAGCCAATGGAAAAAGCAATACTTGGAAAATATTCATTTTCTTTCTAACAACAACAACAAAAAGAGTGGCAACCAAAATTACCTTTTTAAATAAAACATCAGCCCAGGAATGTAAACCCCACTCTGTTTATATTCAACATCTAGTCTTTTCTTTTTTTTTCCTCTGGTTCAATGTCATGCCTAGTGGAATAGCAATTCACAGAAAACATGGGATAAATCATTAGTTCCAGTTTATTCTACTTTTTATTTACAGCAAGAAATTCTTTACCACTGAACAGAATTGATTGCTGGCGTGGGACTGTTTGATTATTAGTGTGGGACTACTTGTGCACGGCTGTACTCCATGAGTGAAGGTGGCTTTTTGGGTGCAGAGTGATTGTTTGCCTGATCAGTGGCATGGGGACACCTGATACCTTCTTAAGGCTATTCTGCAGATAACTTGAGATTCTGGAAATATTTTACCTGTTAATATTTTTTGAAGTAACAGAAACCGGGTCAATTTTAAAATCTGCTAGATTATTAGTTCCATGCAAAAAAAAAAAAACTGCTTGGTTATTTATTGCTTGCAAAAGCAACTGTTTTGTTTTCCTTTCAGTAAAGGGGGAAGTCAGGTTGCCAGTTTCACTTTCTATTTAAGATTAGACTCCCTTCCTGGTCCTCTTGGGATATCCAGCACTGAAACAGGAGAAATTTTTGACTTTTTTGACAGTAATGCTTTAAAAATCCAAAAGTTTGTACTCTAAATATTTGCCAGAAATGCATTAAAAAGTTGCATCTTGTTTCATCTAGAAATTTGCATCACAACCTCTGATGAGCATTAGCTGTACACTGATGGCCGGTGTGCCTGTAAGCCATGAAACTTGCCTATTAAAGGAAATACGTGGGCTGAGAAGCTTCAGGGTCACTTGGAGCCAGGAAATGCAGCATCACAAGAAAAAAACAATTTGCACTAGTTCTGTGAATGTAAATGAGCATAATAACATCTCTGGGCCTGAGTAGAAATCTGGAGGTGGGTCATTCTATTTCAGATGCATGCCTGTCTTGTTGAGAAAATCCACACGGTTTCATCATTTGGTTTGTATTACTGAGAGGCATTTTTCCCCAGTCCTGGTTTGCCAGTGTGGGACAGAAAGGAGAGCAACTGCGTGTGGAGTTCAGTTCTGAAGCCCTGGCTCTAAAACACCCTTGTCCTGACCTGGCGTTTAGCAGCAAGATCATGTTACTAATAAGTGCATGTTTGAGCACAAATAAAATAAATACATTTTATAAAACTCAGGCCAGTGTTTCAAATATTCAGGCAGCTGTCTCTGCCAGTCACCTGCCAGTTCATTGCTTCAAGTCCTTTCCTGTAACTTAAATTCCTCTTATTCAGGAATAAATGACTTTTGTTGTTCTTTTTTGTTTGTTTGTTTACTGATTTGGCTGAACACAGAACACTTCTTGGAAATCTTTTTTTTCCCAAGAATGGTACTTTGGCACATGAAATAATCTGGCTTAAAAAAAAAACAGATTTCCAGTACTTTTGTCCCAATGGAAGGAAAAAAAAAGGGTAAAGGAAGGCTGGATTCCTCACTTGTTGAAGAACTGGCAGAACAAATCTTTTCATTAAGGAGGAAAAAAAAAATGGGGAAACTTGATAATGATACTGCGGACTCTTTTTTTCAGTGGATTCATCTTCTTGATGACATTTGGTATGTCCTTTAGGACCTTTCCTACTACTGTTTGTGGGAAGGGGGGGTATGTGTGTAAATAATTTTATTTTCTCTTTGCTGTTTGTTTAGTGACAAATTCCTGTATTGAGGACACCAGCTTGTGTCCAGGCTTCTGACCACAGAATATTTATTACTTCAAACTTTATTCTCTTCTGTAGTAACTTCAATTTTAATTTCTACCTAACAAACCATTCTCATATATGTATGTGTGTTCACATAAATATGTACACTTGCTGGTCTTAGTAACTGTATCAGTAGTTTCCAAACTTGTTGAAACACAGGCTCGTTGTTAGCTCCCTGAATTGACTGTGAACAACTGTGTTTTCATGAGCCATCCTAAATCTTTATAATCAAACTGGTAAAGGAAACAATGCTTCCATTGACCATGCTGAGTACTCTCTGAACTTTGCAGACCAGATGAGTACATCTTCTAACCATGCTTCTCTGTTTTTGCCTTTTTAAGTCACAGCAAATGCTCCCAGTTCTGTAACAATTGCCCTGTGCCCTATGATCTTTGCTCTTCCCTGAACTCTGTCCAGTGCTTCCATGTGTCCCCACTAACACAGTGTCCAGAATGCATCACAGGATTGCAGGTGCATTTATTACAGAGCTTTGGCATACACAGCCCTTTGAAGCCAACGGCAATTTCATGCATGTGCATTTGAAGGAATATAATTTGACCCCAAGGAAGCCTGCAGTTAGACATGGGTAGCAAGCATTTGATTACCTGCATGCACCTTTAATTATAGCAAGGTGCATGTAATTCAAAATGAAGTGCCCGATTCACTGCTATGTTGCTCTATTTCATGCTGGAATAATTGAAATGAGTGGAGATGTGCCCTGGTGGAAGTGGTGTAAAACTGCAGTGAGCAGGGTGTAAAGGTGTTCTCCAGCAAGTTTTCACAGAGATAGCAAGTGAAAGATCCACACCTTGCACAGCAGTTGTCTTACTATATATCTAACGGATCCATAGAATGAGCACCTGCACAAACACACACTACACTTTCATCATTGATTAACCAGTCTCATGACCTTTTCAGTGAGAGAAATAATTGGCAGTTTTAACTAATAATAAATTGATCCCATTATTCAGTGTAGAATATTCCCCCAATTTCAAAAGAGGTGCTTATTAAAGAGGCCAGCTAACTCCTATCGGCGTCACGCATATGTAAGCGAACAGGGCTATTATATGCCATCTATGACAATGGCAGGACAAGTCATAAACACAAACATTCGCACACAGCCAGATCTCCAAAGCTCCTGTTTGCCAATTACAGTAATGCTGATGACATATCTAGTTTAACACACACAACATTAAAATAGTCCCCCCCTTTTCTAGGAAAATCTAATTACGCCAAGCCCAAGCACTCAATCAAACCTGTTATTCTGTGGCTAAACAGCCCAGTGTTAATGCAATTTGAGGAGATCCAGGCCGTGACTGGGAACGTCATGTATTAACAATATCTAATGGGAGCTCCCGTAGGTAAATGAATATGCTAACAAGCAAGGTCGCTGCTAAATCTAATATCTTTAAGCTGTTTAATTCCAAACAGTCCCTTAATAAATCAATTGACCGGGAGAGCTGATGCCCCTATCAATTATTCAAGAGGGCAAATAAATATTTCAGATGATTTGATAGGAAGGCTAGTGCTGGTCTTATAGAAAGCTTTGCATTTCATTAGTCTCTTGCTAAAAGTTTTATAATGTGCAGAACAGTGGTGGTTCTCCCTTATCCAGAAACCCCAAGCATGGGAAAGAAGAGACTGAAGTATCCTGCTTCAGCTATGTAGTTTTTCAGGGCCTCAGTAAGAGCTGACATGGGAAGAGATGGGCATAGTGCCAGGCTTCCTAGTGACAACTCCTATGACCCAACAAATAATGGAAGGAAAATCAGAACACACTTTCATTTCTGGGGAATCCAACTGAAAAGTAATCTAAAGGAGCTGGGATTAGTGGTTAATACCAAGTGCCATGCTGCCTTTTGTAAATGGGGAAGTCATTTGTGTTTGCATTGGATTATTTGTGTGTTTATGTTAACACTGAGCCATGATTCAAGTTTGCCAAATGCAATTCCCTTGAAGGAAAAGCAGAGTTATTAAAAGAGGTGCTGCCTGTAATTGATCTGCATTAAGTAAGTGAAGCTTGCAAAGTGCTTGAGATACTTGGATGGAAGAAGCCAGGAGTGCAAAATATTGTTCTATAAAAGCAAAGTATTATCATTGTATCTGAAAAATTGCTGATCATTGAAACATGTGGTTTATTATAAAATCAATGAAGATGAAGTTACAAGAGAAAGGGAGAGAAAATGTACCTGTCGCTGGAGAACAAAGGGAAGAGGGAAGTCCCTGAGGAAGCTTCTTGTTTAAGTATGTGTAAATTTGCTTGCCTCTGCCCAATCCTTTTATAACACTAATACAGATTAAAAGTCGATGATTACTTATACAAGCATTTCAGTTTACAAAATGAAACCTGTGCCATAAAAAATAACCTGTTGTTCTGCAATGCGTCTGCTAGATCTGTATATGAATCTGCATCTCCTTGTGATTATAAGTCAGGGTCTACAGTCCTGCCATAGCTCTCTCACCCATCTTTTGAGAGTCCCCTGTAGGAACTGGGAGATGAAATATGCCTAGGATGGAAGTGTATTGGCACCAAAGTTATCAACACTGAGCCTGAAGCCTCCCGTGGAGTCTCATATGCATGGACAATATATATAGAAAAAAAATGAGTTTCTTGGGAAAATGGTAAGTAAGGAGGGCTCTGCCTGACATGGAGCTCAAGAGACGATGAAAAGTCCTGAGTAGTACCCACCAGTATCTGCCAGAATTACAAGCTGAATGAAATTCTCTGAAGAAAGTTTTGCAAAGATTTCCTCCCCACCCATGCCTCCGCATTAAGTGATATGCTGAGGTGTGAGGGAGAGGAGGTCTAGCTATGAGTCCTGCTGGTTTAAAAATGAAATACAAGGGAGTTTTAAAATCACGCTGGACATGTAAGAAAACATTACACTTTCAGGAGGTGGACTTGAAAAGCATCTGACACTCCAGACTGGGTCCTCAGCAGAAACTTATGCCTTCTCTAGGGTAGGCTCTTTTTTTTTTTTTTTTTTTTCTGCTTCTCCCTAAATAGCAAGATCCATATAAAAATCACTGAATAAGGATCTTCTATGGCAGAAGTTTTACATTGCAAATTACTCAATGAGGTACGAGAGACATCTCAGCTGCGTAAAATCATAATTTAAATGTTAGGTTTGGTTTATTTTCAGCCTCATGACTCAGTGGAGTAGATGTTCTGTATGGCATTGAAAGTAAAATCTGGTCCAGCTTAAAATCAGATTCAGGGATTTTAACTCATTAAGTAACTTTTTGTTTTGCCTCAAAAACACCATGTTATCATGTATGCTGAAGTCAAAGTAAATTACATGGTAAAGCGGGAAGGGGAATTAACATATAGGTTGAAAATATAAAAGCAGTATAGGGTATTGAGACAACGGAATTATTAACTAAACATAACATAGAATCCTAAAATGCTAAATTTTCAACTTCTACCTGTCTGTAATTTCAATTCATGACAGGTTATAGATTGTGTTATGCCTGGGGGCCACAAGGGGAATATTGGTGAGGATTTTATGAAAAGTTTGATGCAAAAAATCATATGAGGTTATACATTGTACTAAGTCTTGTGTGCCTGGATGAGGAATGATGGAGCAGGTACATGGCAATCATGTTCAGTGATTATTGAAGTCTTCAGGTTGCTCTTACATTTTAGACTTCCATGAAGTACAGGGTCTGTACTAGTGGGGATTGTCCACTGAGGATCTTCTAGCTATGTATATGACCATGCCGTTCTATCTGCAAAGCTTCTGCTCTTACTGAGTGATTGTGATAATGAGGTGCCTCACAGAAGTACATGGATATGCTGTTGACGTCACTTTTGTCCTTTTGTTCCTTCTTTTTTTTTTTTTTTTCCTCTTTTAAGAAATATATAGAGAATAATAATGAGAAAGTGTTCATCTAACTCATTCACAAGGTTCTACCTGCCATCCCTTATGCTCAATGAGTATGTGAGGGCACTGTTAGGCATATGTGCATGTAAATTACCTCTAACTGCACATCTCTATTATAGGCAATTACACTAATGTGCTGGAATGATACATTTAGTGTCTTCAGAAGATAGAAGCTGGGTGGAGGGCAGACTGATTTGAAGATCAATCTGGATGAAACAAAGAATGGTATTTATTTGGCAGACCACTGGGGAGAGCTGACTAAAACTGCAGAATGAGATAACATTAGCCATTTGATACGTGAGGCTTGCTATTTAGGAATCTTATTTGCTTTTAATTAAAACAAAAATAAATGTTTGTGGATTTCTAGGCTAAAATTGGGAACTACTATTGTCTCTCTGTATAATAGCCATCTGAAGCTTTATGAGTTGGCAATCAGAAAATGTGCCAGATATTTGAATTTGAACTGCCCAGTCTACATCTCAATTTATGTGTTAGAATTTGGGTTCACTTGCTCATACATATAAGAAGACCCTCAAAATTACTACCTGTAAGGAAGAAAAGGTGATGTCAGCATTGTCTATGTGGTTGCCAGCTAAACTATGAAGTGTCTCTTTTTGGACACGAAGTTTTTGTGCGCCCATCTTTTTGCCTTTATCCCTGTGAGTTTAAGCTTCTGAAATACTATTTGGTGGACAACTTCTGTTGGCTAAAAACAAAACAACAAAAATATCTGAACCCATAGCAGCAACACTTTTTGGTGGTGTTCCATCCTAGATGGCTTTGAGTGTTGGGCAAAATTCAGGAGGCTTTATATTGGTGCTTGAGGCTCAAATGCTTTAACTGGAAATTACGGGAGTGAAGTTCTCTCTGCTACAGCTGCTGTCAACACAAAGCCTTCAGATGTGGAAGAAAAGTTTCTTGATTAAAAGCAACAACTATCCCCATGATAGTTGTTCATTCCAGAATATCACCATGACTAGTGGCTTCTGCTGCTGCTTGCTGTGTTGTAGGCTCATCCTTTAGAAGCATTTGGGAAGAGACAGGAAAAATTGCATGAAGTTAGCTATGAGGATCAAGCAAGTGACAGGTCTGGTTGTACCAGTAGCTGATGTCGATAATATCACAAGTTTTCTAGTTTCATAATTGTGGATTTACATGTTGTAAATCTTACAGCAAGCTTGGGACAGAGGCTTTTGTCATTACAGGTTTCTATTTCAAATACATAGACTTAAGATGGCAGTGACATATTAAAGATCATTATCTGATAATACAACACGTCTTGACCAGATCAACTTGTCCAGGTAATTTGTTCTACTGGAAGCAGAGAGAAACTAAATACAGAAAACAGGCTCATGCACATGCTTAGTGAAATAAAAGTAAATATGGAAAAGTAAGCAATCCGGCTGTCTTCCTTCTATGTTACAATAAAGCATTAGTGCTAGTTTCCATGGTAGCTTAAAGAAATCCTGCACACTACAACTTAACACAGGACGCCCTGCAAGTACTGTAATGGTCAGAAGTGATGATCACCGTGATGAGCCATTTTGATAACAAAAATGCTTGATAATTCTGCCTGCTTGGGGGTGACAGAATGAGCTACACTTGAGAGGGACGCTGGCCACTGTGATGTGATAGGGACATAGGGCACACAGCACAAGATCAAATAGGAAAACAAGGTTGTGTGTATTTGTGAGATGCAAGGAGGAAAGGGTAGATGGAAGGAAAAGAAAGATAACACTGCTCCCAGTATGGATAAAGAGGTCAGAAGTCTTTAAATGTTTTCTGAAGAATTTAGTACATTTTATTCCAAGGACCTGTTTTTTACAGGGATTTGCTTTGCATCCTATAGGCTGTTTTAAACAGTTTTCACATTTTATTTTTGGCTGCACCATGAGGGGATTACTTCTGATGTTTAATGAATGCAGGATAGAGATCCGAAGGGCCATGCATGCGCACACATGCATACAACTTAGATGTCCAGCAGATAAGTACAGTATTTTGTTTACAAGGAGATATTACACTGGAAATCCTATTAACAATCAGACAGTCTGCTGGCTGGATTTAGTAAACTTCAACCAAAGGAGTTATTCAAAATGGCACATTAAACCCCCTAAAAGCTTGGTTTTACACTGAGTGTGCCCCCTTAACTTCCACCCATGCTGCATAGCCTGGCAGTAGATATTCTGTGTACACAAGTGGGGTTTTGCTAGCCCAACCGTTTAAAATCAAGACAGAAACACATGGCACTTCTAGGTAAGGGCCTATTACTGCAACACAGGGATGCTGGTTTAAATTATGCTTTATCGTCATGAAATCTCACTCCAGCCCTACATCTTAGTGTCATGGTGTTTGGCATCGAGAAGGATGGAAGAACGTATCCCTTTTCTGGAGAACAAGGCTTTGATTTGGAAAGGGATGCAAGCACACAGACTCTGTCCCCATAGTGTCTGCATGTAAGACTCACTGCACTGTCATAGCTGAAAAAGACAACAAGCAGATGGAGAGAAAGGAAGCAGGATGCAACATACACAAATTAAAAAGTCACAGATGTGGTAGACGTATATCCTATTAGTTCTGTCTAGAGTTACTTGAAAAATGTTGAGGATAAAAATTCTATGTTAGCTGAAAAAAGTAGTGTTGTGATACATAATACTTTAAACTTCATCCTAGCTGTACTTTGTATTACTTCATTCTTCTTAAGACTGTGGATATACACAGGTGAAATTGAGAGGCTGGGGGAGGAAAATGCTGTGATAAGAACTACAGTACTGAATGTATAAATCTGTAATATGTGAGGTTTTATGAGAAGTGCCTGTGGAGCTTATGTCCCAAAACCTGTTGATTATTTGTGCTATTGGGTACAGTCTTCAATCTGTAATAATCTTGGAGATTTTTACCTTTTTTATTTTCAATGAGTTGTTAGGTTAATTGAAGATTTGGACTCCACTCCTGAACAAGAAAATTCAGGTCTTAATTTTTCTTTGGTCAAGTGTTTCATTGTCACAAGATCAGAAAAATCCTAGGATGATGCAATCATTCAGTTTTTAAAGTCTTTTTTTTTTCTCTTTTTTTTTTTTTTTAAATAAATAAATAAATAAACAAACTTTTTTCTGTCTATATATTGTGCATTTTGAGCTACTACCACTGCTTACACTCACAGTTTATGACTCTTTCTCATCTTATTTAAACTCAGCCCTCTTCCAGTCTTTCTAACTGTATATCTTTTCCTGAGGATGAATCATTTAGCACCATCACTCTGATTTTCACTCTTTCACTCTCTATGAACTGAGCTTGTTTGACAAATTCTGATCCTTCCTGAAAATATCTGGCTTAGTTTTATAATATTATTTATTTTTATAGCCAAAAGCCCAGCAGGTGAAGAAAAAAATGAAGACAATTTGGTAAATAATGAACACAGGGATGACATATTGTTTTCCTGCAATGAGGAATAAATGCACTTTATTAAGTGACCTTTCCTCTGGTGACTGCCAAGAAATTGGAGATAATAAAGCTCTTGCAGAGGATTTTAGTTGAGAGGAGGTATTGCTTAAAAGAAAGGTCCATTCCTTTATTAAAACCTTGTTGCAGTGACATCAGTATGAATCAAAGTGTGCTATTGAGACTATTTGTGTTGTATTTTTTCCCTTTCCCTTTCCCTTTCCCTTTCCCTTTCCCTTTCCCTTTCCCTTTCCCTTTCCCTTTCCCTTTCCCTTTCCCTTTCCCTTTCCCTTTCCCTTTCCCTTTCCCTTTCCCTTTCCCTTTCCCTTTCCCTTTCCCTTTCCCTTTCCCTTTCCCTTTCCCTTTCCCTTTCCCTTTCCCTTTCCCTTTCCCTTTCCCTTTCCCTTTCCCTTTCCCTTTCCCTTTCCCCTTTCCCTTTCCCTTTCCCCTTCCCTTTCCCCTTCCCTTTCCCCTTCCCTTTCCCTTTCCCTTTCCCTTTCCCTTTCCCTTTCCCTTTCCCTTTCCCTTTCCCTTTCCCTTTCCCTTTCCCTTTCCCTTTCCCTTTCCCTTTCCCTTTCCCTTTCCCTTTCCCTTTCCCTTTCCCTTTCCCTTTCCCTTTCCCTTTCCCTTTCCCTTTCCCTTTCCCTTTCCCTTTCCCTTTCCCTTTCCCTTTCTTCACTGCTTTACTCTTTTTCAGGAGGTGTAATATACTTGCTGTGAGTTTCCTTGGGCTTGTGTGTGAGAGATCCCTTAAAATTTAAGGGAATCTTCCAACGGTATCTTCTACTCATGGAACCTACACTTAGGGCTCACAGCTATGAGTCAAACTGGAGCTAGACACCTCACAAGGTGAAACTTGTTCAGGTAATCATCTGGTAGCCAACTACTGGGGTAAACCGAAGCCCAAGCAGATCTGGTTGATGAGTCCTGCAGCCTTGGTACCACCATAGAGATTAGAGCATAAACTACAGACAAATCATGCATTCGAAGCTCCAGTTTGAGCCCAGGCACTAATCACAGGTATATATATGTATTTAAAAGGAGGTCAGATCTCACCTTAAATATGAATGAATGAAAATGGGGTACTTGTGAGGGAGACTGACAAAGGAATCCGAACAGAAGCCCTCAAATCCTTTTTGAAGATTTCCACTCTTCCCCACCCCCTTCACCCAAGTTACTAAAAGCATCAAGGAGGAAAAAAAGAAGCAGAGATATAAAATGCAAGTCGCACTTTTTAATAGATTTTTCTTCCTTTTCCCCAAAGGGTTCAGCTGCAGAGAAAGAGTGGAACATAATAATCCTTAGCATTTATATAGCACTTTACATTTCCAAAGCTCTGTACAAACATTAACTGATCAATCTTCACAACACCCCTGTGAGTTAGGGATGTATGATTAACCCCATTTTACATTGGGGGAAACCATAACATTTTAGAGCCTGACTCCCCATCCCTCCAGAGGTGTGTGGTTCTTGCAGATCCCGCTGGTAAAAACAGGAGTTATTGTGACACTTCTGAACACTGGGTGCTTTGCAACAGCCTCAGGGCTACATCACCAGTCTGTAGCTGGTGAGCCAAGGGGTCTGTCTTCCTCTTCCCTGCTCTAACCATTGGACCACTGAAGATTTGCCCACCTTTGTCTTTCCATGTCCTTGCTGGAGTGGGACTAGTGACTGGAATTTCAAGAAGCAAAACCACTCCTAGTTTATGTGCCTACTTGAATATTGTAAAATTGTCATTATTTGAGACCCCTAGGAAAAAGCCTATTATCCCAATGTTCCCTCCTTCCCTTCTTTCCAAACTCTAGAATGATTTAAAATGAAATATAATCCTGTATTAAATGAAAGGACACAAATACAACAATACGCCTGTTACTTGATGCCTTATTTTTCCCCTTTTTCTTTCAATATTTTCTTGATAAGTTTGTCTTTTAGAGAAAATGGCAGGTAGAGTAGTATAGTAATGCAAAAATACATGATTTTTTTTTTCTAGCATAGAAGTAAATAGATGTCTTTAACATGAATCTGTGTGTAAATTGTAGAAGTGTATTAACTTTTTAATGTTTCCTGAGTTTCCATTCTATGAGCATGGAAATCTCTCTTATAGCAGAACTCTTCTTCTGCAGGAGATGGAACTGTGAGGCAATGCTGTCATTCTGCTTTGATCTTTGTTTTGTTCCTAGGCTTTGGTTTCCTGAGCCACAAGTGCCTTCACATTAATTCACTTTGGGTTCCCATTAGGAGAAAAACAATCCATTCACTCAGAGAGGATGCCCAAGTGTGGCAAAAAGAGATTTTTCTCCAGTGGCATGTCCTGCAGTCAGGGATGGCTCCAAATAACATGCAGCAGAATCACCAGGATGGGAGCAGACTTTAACAGAGGACCTCAGTTTTCTCTACTAGGCTGACCCTGGCATAGGTCATGAAGACAACACAAATATAAATAAAAAAACAACCACTGTGAAGATAGCTGCTGGCTGCCTCAGTGCACATAGTCTTTCTCCCACCAAGTGCATTTTTCTCCATCAGGAAATGTTGTCAGATACTGCAGAGCTTTGAGACACTTTATGCCACTTGCTCTTCATCATCAATGTTCACCCCTTTGGGCCTCCTAATTAGCTCAAAAAATATTGAATCTAGTTAGGGTTTCTTGGACTCCTCCATCTTAATTAGGAGGTAGAAATAGGGTTCTAAATAAGACTGATGGAGAAAAGAGATGGAGGACTGCTCTTCTCAATGTGTATATGTTTGTGTGTGGGTTAGATAATTTAAAGAATTTCTTCAAATGTTATTGCTTTGGGCACTTCATATATTTATTCATAATTTATTTACCTGGAAAATATAATATTATTACAATAACAGGAAAATTACATCTGGATTCATACTCTATTTTTGGAAGAAAACTGCTAATTCTGCACTGGGATATGACCTGTGACCTATTCTTTTTTATCTGTATTATTGAATCTTCTGGTTTGGGAGCTGTGCAAAACAGCTTTTCATTCTGAATGCTAATCAAAAGAGTGCGTTAATTAAATATACTTCTAATGAAACTACTTTGAAATGAGACATGCAGGCAAGAGTCTGCCCCTTCTTAAGTTAATGAGAGAAATTGAAGGGATTAGATTTTTTTTAGGTGGGGGAGCTGGTGGCTGATTTAGAGATGAGCATCCTAGTCATAAAGGCTTATAAAATAAGATCATCCTCAGATCTCTGTTGTACCTGAAGTCAATGGAGTCCCTCCAGATTTGCACTGGTGGAAGAGGGGCTCTGAATTTGGGCCCCAACTACTTAAAAATATGTAGTTGCCCTTTAAGATGTAAATCTATTGAAATCCAACCTTAGACATTGTCAGGGTCACTCTGCTTATTACTTTATGACATTTCCAGATTAAAGGTGCAGTGGGGGCTCACATTAATTTGCTTTATGTTTGACTAGAAATGCTTCCCATCACTATTAGAGCACACTTCGAGCTCTCTTCATTTTAGAACGCTTGTCAGTCATTTGAGAATGATATGCCCTACGTCTGGGATGAATAAGCACATCATATATTAGGCAGAGGCTTTTTTCTCTGGAGAGGCTCAAGAGAACTGACAACTACTTCCAAAGAAGGTGAAAAACAGACATGAGCCCAGTGGCTGAAAGAGGGAGGAGTGAGGAAATATTCTCTTAAGACATTATCCACTAAATTGATTGAAAGCATCCAGGCAGTCGTCCTGTGATAGTAGTATTTAAAGATTCAGATCTGTGGGAATGAGAAGAAATGGGGACTACCATTTCCATGTACTCCTCTGGTTTGCATTGGGTAGCAAAGAAATCTTTTACAGGGAGCTCATAGATGTCTGTGCTATCCACTGGGTCCCAGACAGCAGAGCACCCGATAGATTTAAATAAGAAAGGGAAAAATCTGTTCTAAACAGGGACATTTTTCTTTTCTCTCTTTATTTTTTTATTTTTTTGAGTGAAAAATAAATTACCTTATTCCACTAATTTCCATCTTGAAATCTTTTCTAGTATTGATACCCGTTTAGGAGCCGTATGCATGTTAGGCGTTTAGAGGTAAAAAGTTTTGGTTGTGCTATGAGGGTGAGAATAACAGTACCCAGTTGTTTATCAGGTGCTAATGTGTTTCTGGGCAGCATCAGAGACCCCTCTCATGGGAAGTATTCGTAAATTTTCTACCAACAGGCAAAACTTATACCTGGAGTTTTGCTGATGCCGCTCCACTGAGGTAGGCCTTTTTCTGAATGTCACATCAAAGGCCCTTCTTTGTCTTTTTAACCAAGTGACCTCCCAGTGGAGATCTACAGGTCCCAAAATTCTGAAAAAAACTGTGCTTGGGTGGAAAGCAAAATAAAAGACATTTTAACATTTTTCTTTTGAACCTTTGGGGCTGTCTGAACTTGAAGCTCAAAGTCAGCCGCTGAAACACCCTCCTCTAGAAACACAAGGCCTGATTCTCTGGGAGATGAGTGAAGACTGCTTTCCTCAAAGCCACCAAAATTTGACAAAACAAAATGGGCCTGAACTTTTATCTTTATGCTGAGGTCAGTGGGACTGCCTGTGAAGTTGAGGTTCAACATATGGTTTTAAATGTCTGGTCTTCCTGGTCAAGTTTTCAGATGATTGTGCCCTCCAGTCCAAAGTGACAAATTTTTAATGCCTTGTTTCCCTTTTTGCACCTTCTTAGAGCAATTTTTATTTTTATTTTTTTCAAATGTGAATTAGACTACTTGTTTATTTTTCTATAAGCAGTATTTATTCTCTGAATGCAGTGTCTGAGAGGGATGTAATGACAACATGGCTAAAATACCATCAAAAATATGACACTCCCGTGGAGGGAAATTAGAACTGTAATGAACAACATAGAGGCTCTCAAATTTTTCATGCACAATTAACTGTGCATTAATATGGCTCCTTGCAAAGTATGTCATAAGGATTCTGAATTCCTGACTGATCTGTGTGTCTGTCCATCACTAGTTGTAATTAATCCACCTAATCCTGCTCAGCGTCCCTCCAAAAAAGGTATAGAAACCCTCTGCAGCTGCAGGTCTTTGCCTACCCAACAGCTTCACGCACTCTTCCTGCTACAACACTCTGGAGAATCTGTCTCTATTTCCTGCTCTGTATGATATCCTGGAACACTTTATAGGGCAATGTAAGCTGGTAAATATTTGCATTTTCACCAAATGAGTGAAAACTGCAGCAACCAACTGACTTGTGCATACCCACTTTCAGCTCTTAAGTGCTCCATCCTCTCTCACTCCACCTTCAGCTTAATGTCCTAACCTCAGTGATCCGCAGAATTATATAGCTTAATATATAGCCTAATCCATTCCTGAGATTTTATCTTTCCTTATATTAACTTAACCATAGATGATCTTGCAGTGATGGCATATGTTGGAGACAGTCATTTTTAAAGCCATCTGCAGCTGGTTTTTGTGTGAATACTGCACCCTGCAACTCATGATTCCTCTTCACCACTAATTATTTCCTATGGCTTTTAATACTGCTCCGAGTCTTAGAATAGCTCTGAATGATGATAGACATATATTATTATTACAGGTTGTATTAAGCAGTCGTAGCTCAAGTTCTAATTACATTACCCTTCAGCCACGGCAGCAGTAACACTTGGTTTGGTTCTTGAGTTTCTAGGAATAATCTTGCCAGTATCTCTTAGTTAGACTGCAAGGTCAGGGAGAAAGGAAATTCTTCTGCCCTTCTTTTCTTGTAGAATCTGAGAGGATATATTGTGGAAAGGGACAAAACTGGTCATGAAAAGAGAGGATTAAAATGAGAGGCTCCTTGCAATGCATGCTAACTGCCGATGTCCTCACAGGGACAGTAGTTGCAGCATGATTTTCTCCAGGTAACAGAGGCACCCCATGAAAAGTGAATGCTGGGGATATGCATCTGCTCTAAAAGCAGAATGGTGCATTTTAGGCTGCTTGAGTTCTGCGGCTTGTACACAGAGACTCAAGTAACCTACAACTGACAGTTTCTAAATCCATGCAGTAGAAATAATCCAGTATAAAACGACCTCTGGTTCTCTTCAAGAAGGAAATAATGCAACATTCCCAAATCTAGAGATCTTCTTCCGTAAACCTGATTTTCACTTGGTTGCATAAAACACTATATAGTAGGATCAAAGTCGCAAGAACTTTTTGTTTGTTTGTTTTTGTTTTTGTCTGGGAAAAGAACTCCTGTCCCTATGATCAGCAAGGAAAGGCTGTCATTTGAACTTGAGCACCCAAAGGATGTCAAAGGCACGAGTCACTTAAAATTATTTGCATTTTATTATTTTTAGTCAGAGGGTGGCCAGGGTCATCATACTTAAAGGGTTGTTAATAACATTTCTGATTTGTGCCTGTAGCATATTTATTGGTGTATGGTGGTTGTTTATAAATCTTAAGAGAAATATTTTTATGATTTAAAAATGAAATAGAAATATGACAGACATTTTTCAACAATGTTTTTAAAAATTCTGGTGGTATTGGAACAACATGTTCAAACCATAAGGAAGTGATTTGATTTTTTTACTTTGTTTATCCAAATGCCCAAGTAAATAAACAGTATAAATAACAAAGGGACTATTTCTTTGTTCTCAAATTCCTTTATCTGATAATCTCAGGCAGTATAAATAACTAAGGAAAGGTTTTATTATGTAATACTGCACAGCAATATAGTGTTGCAGGTTCTTTGGGACACTGAGTCTCTTTCCACAGTCCCCAGAACATTTTGGCTACTACTATAAACTTATTACAACCTATTTCTCTGTTGTAGAGTTTTCTTACAGTACCCATAAAAGCCAAGCACCTGATACTAGAATATCTCATTTATATATCAATTTCCATCCCTCTGCGTATGAATTTGCACGTATATGTCTGTGTGCACCAGATGGTTTACATTTGTCATGTATGTTACCATGAAAATCAATATGCATATTTATTAGCAATTAATGATTTTCAATAAAAATCTAAAAATAGAATAACCATCACTTTTAGGGATAAAAAAGATAGAATCTGGTTTATCAGTTTGAAAATGAATGAAAAATGTTTCCTTATTGTGTTCATTAATTGCAGTTGACAAAAAGTAGGATACTTCACTCCTCCTTTCATGTTGCTAATTCCATCCCTCTCTCCCTCCCTCTCTCTCACTCTCTCCCCTCAATTAAACATATGAGAGTATCCCCTCCCCTTTCAGAAAGAAGCTTTTAGATTAATCATATTATCTTAAGGTTCCAAATCTCAATGCCTGCGTGACCTTTCTTCCGTTAGAATCCATTATCTTAAACTATCACAATAATCCTGGCTTTAGGGAGGGAGAGCGGGAAGCAAGAATCAAACCTAATAGATGGCAAATAAGATTAATCTATGATCTAAGTGCCGATTACACTTGGCCCTGCCCTTGAACACCCAGGTGTAACCTTGAAATTCACATCCGCTAAGACACTGCAATTGGATTGTGGGTCCCTGAAGGCCTGGAAGGGGCAGCTGGCCAAACTTTACCCATTATTCCCCAGTGAGACATGAGCTGTCTCAGCCTGCAGCTCTCTTACTTGTGGAATTTGGCAGCGGCACAGCTAAATGTTTGTTTTGGGATGTTTAGCATTTTTTCAGATAAAATAGTTATTTTCAGGTCCTTATTTTTTGTTTGTCAGAAGCAAGCAGCCAGGGAATGGGTGAACTTTTACCTGGACCTCACAAGAGGAGAAAGCTCTCTTTTCAAAATCTGATAACTCTGCAGAAGAAAACAGAGATAATTTCTTTCTTTATAGGCTGACCTATGGACCCTGCCAAAAAAAATGTTCCATGTGAACTTGAGTTTGCAAGGCCCCCTTTTTTTTTCTTCCAGCCATGAATACTCCATGTTCTGAAAAAGGACATCTGTGATAAGATGGAACTTGGCACCAGTAACTCATGTACTATGGGTGAAGCATGCTCAGAAGAGGCAGAACCAGAGATAATTTTTCATCAAAGAACTTTTTAAAGCCATTATTAAAACTAGCATAAATTTCCTCTGCTGCTGGCAGCTTCAACAGACAGGACAGGATTGATTTGGATATGGCAGCTGAACTTTTTTTTTTTCCTATTTATATGTAAGGCCAGACTCCCAGCTGGGGTGAAACAGTGCAAGCTTTCTGACTTTAACCCTGCCCGAAAGATTTCAGTTGGGGAGGTGGCCATGAAGTTCAGCTGAAGTCACCTACCCTCCATTTGTTCCATTTGGAGGCAACAACTAAACCCCATAGCACAGGTCCATATTTCTCTTTGTACCTCTCATCACGCAGCAATACCCTGGTGTGGCAGTAATTCAAGAGATAAGGAATTAGAAGGAAAGTACACTGTAGAAAATGTCAACATGAAGCACATCTGGTGGCTGGCTGACTTTAAAATGGTCCTTTGGTAATCTCAAAATTATAGGGGAAGGGAAGAAGAAACAGAACGATAGAGGCAAAATCATGCAGATAGCAGCTACCACTGTAGTAGCCTTGCAATGTCAGAAGCTGTCGAGAGGTGAAATCGCTACAGCCTCCAATGGTGAACCCTTCGGAGGACTGAGTTCCAATCTGCCAGGGTGCTGCCCACCTCTGGGAATGACATTTTAGGAGACATGAATGATGTGATTCCCTTCAGGGAACTGTCAGGCACAGAAGACTATTGTTTTGCTACTTCTTCACTTTCCAGATTGTGTGTTGGCTCTTATGGAAGTTTAAAAAGTTTTGCTCAGCTCCAATTGCTGTGGGACGGGGACAGTCTATAAAGCACAGCACAGAGTTTATTACCAGTTCCCTTACCCAGAAGCTGGCCTGACGGGACTTATGGGTGCTATGTGGGCATGTAAATAAAACAGGAGTTACCTGACCTGACTTTTATTTAGTTCAAAGAGAAATCAATGGGGGGGGGGGGGGGGGGGGAGGGGAATGGGGTGTAACAAAATGGACTGGTCAAGTGGACTTTGATCAAAAAGTAAATCTGCTCACATAAGTATTGATTAGCAACATTGCTTCTATCTCAATTCTCTTTGTGAGTACATGAAATCCTACCGGTGTTAAAGGTGCCTGTGGTCCCTGAACTGTGATATTTCTGAAGTTTTGTACTGTCAAGAAATGCTGGAATCCTAGGCTAACAGGCTGAATAATGAAAATAAGTATCTGATATTAGATGTCTTAAAATTCCACAAAAAGACTCCTAAAGACTTAGATTTTAGAGGTATGTCTATGCACCATCCCATGCCTAGCAGTTCATCTAGTCTGTAAACATCCATGGACCAACAGCTGGGATTCCCTGGGATAAGGGGTGGAAAGCAAAACTTGCAGACAAGAATGAGGATGATGGTGGGCAGCCAGGAGAATGCTCAGGCTCTGTGGTGACACCCAAAACCAACCAGAATACATAAACTCAGTGTCTTCTGTCCAGAGAGGGTTAACTTGCACTTGCAGCAGGCAGCCTCATGCCATTAAGTCAGGGAGAGTAATGAAATTTCATTTAATTTGTCAGGAAGAAAGTGCTAATGTTAAAAGGCATTTAATAAAAAGGGGGAGATTCTTTGAAAGGAAGCCTTTAAGTAATTACTTCAAGTGTCTTAGGCCTACTCACCAGAATATTTACATTAGTGTCTCCCAGCGCCAAAGTGTAATTAAATTAGTGCAGCATTTACATTCCATCCTGTTTTTTTTTTTTTTAAAGTGTGATTTTATTAACAATTCTCAAAAAAAAAAAAAAAAAAAAAGAAAGAAAAGCCAGCCTTGATCTAATCAATTCAGGTGTTAGTATTTTTTTTAATGTTCTCACTAAGAAAACTACTGAGTACACTGGCTTGATGAAGGTGGAGTTGGGGGGGAAGAAAACTTCATCTCATTTTGAGTTCTACTTGGAGAAGTGCCATTTCTTTGATCTGCTCTGGGACTGATGTCCCATGTGGAGAGCCCATAAAGATGGCATCAGATGGAAGAAGGCATAGCCCTGGGGATTTCCTATTGCATGGAGGTGAATATAGGGCTCAACACTGGGGGACTGGAAACTGCAAAACACTAGAAAATATATGATTTGCATATTTTGCTACTAAAAACTTTTTTTTTTTTCTTGAAATTATATATATGTAATATCCTTCCAGGGGAGCATGACTTTTCCACCTTGACCTAAGTGGAATAAGTTTTGCTTTTCATATCTTCAGTACAAATGTGGCATTTTAAAAAGCAGATGTGAGAGGAAGAGAGAGTAGAAAATCATTAGATATAAAACACATCTGTGCAAATCATTGTTCTGTGACAAAAATAGCTCAGTTTGTTATACACAGCCACAGAATTACCAGTGCCATTACCAACCAGAGGACACTGGAAGTAGATAGCAAAAAAAAAAAAAAAAAAAAAAGGGGGAGGAGTTGAGGGCAGCGGGATTTTTTTTGTAACAAAACAAAAATAATTTTTGAATGTTGACATGTTTTGATAAATCACACACTTACATTTAAAAATTACCTCAGGAGTTATTTTACAATTGCAGGTCTCTTTGGTCAAAAGTTTAGCTCTGTGTTCCACCACAGAATAACTAATATCTTCTGGTTGTTAAACTCATCTGGGATGCTATGAGGAAGAAATTCAAGTCTCTGAATGAAATTAAGCAAAATAGAGATTTAAACACAGTTCCATTTCTTCATTGTCTAGAGATATGTTGGTATTTGTTTTACTTTATGTGAAACTTCGGTAGATAGAAATGTATTTTGAATTATGATGACTATGAATATACCAAGGAACATTTTCCAGAGCTGCATCAAAACAGTACCTATACCTATATAAAATCTGAAGATACCATAACTGCTGTAGAGCTTTCACCTCATATATAGGATCCTAAGATTCGTGTTTCTACTTTGTCTATTTATCAGTGGGGACTTCAAACAGGGTCTCTAGCAAAATTATATTCAAGTGTCTAACAAAATATGTTTTTGTTTCCTTTGCTTGCATTCCAGATACTCCTGCATCTTGTAAATGATTTAGGTGGATCTGAGGAACAGCATCTAATTTGCTAGGTGAAATATTGTTTTTGAAAAATATTTTTTTTAGTTTTTAAAAATTTAATGGTCACCAATACAGAGAGTTTAAAGGTCCTTCACTAGCCATAAATTTACACCACATCTGGTTTGTCTATAAGTGACTCAGAGAGATGTTCTAGCAAGAATGAGTCTTACAAAACTGAAAAAAATAATATTCACAGCAATTAAAAGCTTTCTCCACATTGCATTCAAAATCTTTTCTGAAAAGAAGGAAGAAGAACTTTGTTGCTGGGAAAAATCCTTTGCTTTTATGGCTACCTCTCTAAGCAGCTTCAGTGGGGGTGGCCAGGTTTTGGTGTTAAATCAAAGGATTTTTCAGGATAACAATAAATGAACTATTGGTAGGGGAAGAGCATGCATGTGTAACTCCATCCTAGATACAATGGTTTCCTCTTCCGTGGTACAGTGGATTCAAAGGGAATCTAAAAACTCAAAGATCCTAGAAAAATATCACAACTAGGGGAAACTGTCCAGCATGTCAGTGAAATGGTGACAGGCTGACACTCTCAGAAGGAAAAGAGGAAAAAACTGTAAAAGCAATGCACTCTGCTTCTTCCTGCCAGGGCTGTGATGTTATTTACAACATTGTAAGTCCTCTTGTATGCATCTGCCTGTTTCAAAGTGGCGTTTTTTTTTTTTTTTTTTTTTTTTTTTTCCGGTGCTCTACAGGCTTCACAGCCTTTGAAGGACAACTGACTAAAAGTTGTGGTTTGAAATTGCTGCTTGAGTCTCACGATGAACACATTTTAAAGAGACTCTGGTAAGGGCAGAGGCCAGCTAGAACATGGGTGATCCTGACATTGTCAGAGGTGGACCTAGATGAGTAGAACTCACTGTTCACTCAAAGTTAAACATATTTAATAACAGGATGGTTAAGAGGAAGAAAAGGAAATGAAAAGCATTGGTGTATAAAGATGGCCTGAGCCATGGAGATGACTGATCTTCAAGATGCTTCTCAGGTCCCATTGGGCCTTTTTCAGTCACAGATGCCCACTAATCCACGTCTTCATTGTCCCTACCATAATGTCTTTTATTCTATTTTTGGTAGTTGTGGTATTAGATTATTGTGTGCAAAGGTTTATGTGTGGACCAACAAGCAAAACACACGGTAAAACATGCCAGCATTGACACTACATGCTCATGGTGTGTCTGCACTGTTCATCAGACCTGACATTATCAACAGTTTCAGAGCCAGAGACTGCTGAAGCTAGTGTCTATTGCCAAAGAATGCTGAAGCTAGTGTCTATTTACAAATAATGTAAAAATGTGGTTCAAAATGATCCCCTGGTGTTTTAAGAATGGAAGGCATGTTTGATGCCACAGCCATTTTGATCATGTCTGTGAGGGAGGAGAGGCTTCACTGGCCTTTGGGTGAGGCTTCTCAGGCCTCAGGCCAAGGCCTCACAGGCTTCAGGCCCAAGCAGCACGGTGTTCATGATTAGGGCAAGAATAAATCAGTCCTGGCTGCAAAAGGGTTACACGATCTGGAGAAAGTGGAACTTGCTGAATGTTGAGAACTTATGAAAAGCTGCACTTTTTCTATAGATGCCTGAGCAGGAGCTAATATCTTTCAGAGATCTGGTCCTCTCTCTTAAAAACACATTTTTTTTTAATGGTAGAACAGCTGTTGTTGCTTCTGTTGTGATGATCTGGGTGAAAAGTTTGGTAACAGAGAGGGAGGCTTTAAAAAAAGAAAAAAGGAAAAAAAAATAAAAAAAACAACCTCCAAAAAAATTCCTTCTCAAACCCACCCACTGAAAAAAACCTTCTGCTCTGGCCTTACAGAGACATAAAACTTCTAGTGTTTCTTAATGCAATTAAAACAAATGCTGACGTTATTTATAACTAAATTACTGGCAGGAAAAACAACTAATGACCAAAACCCACATTTGTACCATTTAAAAAAGAAAAAAAAAAATCCTAAAGGGAATGATTTGTAAGGATGTGGTTAAACCTATTTATACCCTGGGTTCTATTTGTTTTACAGCCAGCGGTGCACGAACAACATGAAAGGTTATCTTTGACAAGGTTTTAGCTATTATTTTCTTCCAGTGAAATGGTATTTCTTGAGAAAAAAAGGTCTTCAGAACAAAATAACAATAAATCCTGATTTAGATACATAAAGCTGCCATCGATATCACATAATATCAGTGTTCTTTCTCACTCGATACAGGCGTTTTTAAGATAAATGGTAAAACTGAACTGGAAATCCATCTGGCCAGCTGCCTGATCTAATGAATAACCCCACTTTGGCTCCTGCAATGTAAGCAGAAAGAGTTCTCTCCCGGCCGCTTTCGTCTGTCATGAATCTACAAGACAGCCGACATAATATCTGGGCGACAACAGCGTGCTAACAGTGCAGTGACTTCCATTTTCTTTGCTTTCTATTGATTTTCACTTAATAACTGGCGAAATACTAAACGTCCGCCCTGAGTACCTAATAAATCCTGCCTGAGCTTTTTATTGAGGAGAATTTAATAAAAACAACCATTGCGGCTGAGGGATTTTTCTTCTGGACAGAACACGGTGAGGGGTGGGTGGTGTGTGGGGGTATGAGGGGAGAGATTTGAATTTTCTAATTTTTTTTTGTTGTTGTTGAGATTTTTCGCCTCCATTCTCGTCACTGCCCTCTTGAGGACCCAGCATAATTTGTTTCTGGTTTCTTTGCTTTGCATGTTTTCTCATTGTCTGGTGATGGCCACTGCATGCACGCCTGTATTGCCATAAGAAAGAGAAGAAGGGTGTTTACAGAATAAAGTCACTTCCACCACGTTCATCCTACCCACCCACACTTGCTTCTTCAATGTGATTTCAATTTTGTTAATTGTTATGAAGGTTCTCTAATTGCCAAGTGCAGGGGCTGTCAGAATCCTACAGTAACACGCTTTTTATTGTCCCATTTTACAGCTATTTTATGTTTGACACTTGACACGCAGGCGTGAAGATCCCCTGTCGGATTGGTTGGCTACTGTAAGAAAATGGCATTTTTAAGTTATACGAAGTGTTAAATCTGCATCCAGTTAAAAACAAAACAAAACAAAGCCCAGTGGTTTATAAGTTGACAATTAATCCTAATTGTTAGCTTGGGAGAAAAAAAAAAAAAAAAAAAAAAACAACAGGAAAAACAAAAGTAAAAGGCCAACCCCACTCTTTCTCTAGCTGTCCAGCAAGCCTGCATGTGTATGTTGATATATATGCTACCGTTTTCTTTTCTGAAGATGAATCAGAGAGACCAGGACAACATTCCTAAGTACAACATATTATTTTCCTCTGCATAACCTCCTGGAATGGCTCTCTTTGCCAATAAACTCAACAGAGTTCCTATTATACAAAGCTGCTCTTTTAAAGCATTTGACAGTTTTTATTTTAATTGACACAGAGGCAGTTTCAAAGTCATTGGGTTTAATGAACAATCATCTTAGCATTTGCCTGCTCAAATCCTCTTATTCCCAGCAGTTCACAGTAAAGTTTATTCTAACGGTTGAAATTAAAAAAGGAGAGAGAGGCAAGTAGAAATGTTGAGGAGCTTATATAAAAATCTGTGAATCTCAAGTTTTGTGCAGTGCTGTTATGAAAACTACTCAGCCATGCAAAGCAATAAGAGGTTTAATTACTCATTGGTAGTCCCTCTGCTGCTCCTGATGTGGTGTGTGTGGTGTTGCAGAGGCCTGGGAGAGATAATTGAGGCATATGGGTGGAGTACAGCACTGTTTTGGCAGCTCATCTATTTTTTCCTTTTTTTTTTTTTTTTTTGTATGTGTGTGTGTGCGCACACTGCTGACTGTCTCATACGGGGTAAAAGGAGCAACAGTTTGTGGTAGGAAAGTATCAGGAGACGACCCTGATCCAAACCGTGTAAGGATCTTGAAACTGGGATGGGGTTTCAGATCCAGAGAGGATGGATGCTTTCATGAAATTTTGCATGGCTTGTGTCAGCAGCTGGGACAGTATTATGGAGGGAATAGGATGACTTGTAGTATTCTGGCAAATCCACACTATCTCAAACTAGTAGCTGCAAGCGGAAACATGTGAATGAACCCTCTAAACCTCCAAAAAGATTTGTTTTCAGGTTTGGTTTAATCTATCTAATCTAGGCACTACTGGGCTCATGTGGTCAAGACTTTAATGGCTCTTAATAGGCATAGCACCGGTGACAGCTATAGCCTTTCTGTTCTGTGGGGTATTATGGGGTGAATAGAAGGACGTGATTATTGAACCTACAGAGCCTGGGCCCTTAAAAGCACGTGGAGGGAATATTAAAATCCAGTAATTATTATTTCTGGTTTGATTTTAAGGTGAACTAATTCATGAAGCAGCTTCTTCATTACATAACTTTGTGTGACAAAATAAAAAAGTACTAAAAGTTTCTGCTTCGGTTTATTGTCGTACGTTAATGACATTCAGCAGCTGGAAATAAAGAAAGGACACACCAGCAGGGTGTGATCAAATTACTCTCCACAGCTAACCATCAGTCTTTTGGGTACTACCTGTCGTTAAAGCTTGGAAACATCTTTCCTAAACTAAAATATTTTTGTAGTTTTTACCAAATGGATAAAACAAGAAGAAATTTTATCACTATCTAAATGGAGTAATAGAGTGACAGGACATATTTGCATTCTGAATAGATTAGCTGGTCTTTTAAATATTTATTTGTGTCTATTTTCAAAGTCCTTGATCCTCTGAAATTTTCCAAACACTTCTGATTTGACAGACTGGGAAATCTGTCTGCAACTCCAATTATACTTGAAAAGATACATATAAATGATTTGACAAGTTAAAAATTAGCAGCAAGTTCTATACCTAGCAAGATTTTGTAAGCAGCAGTTCATAATTCATGATACTTCACTCTAAAGTTCATGTAAATTCTGTATGTGTGGGATCCTTTAATTGGTAAGCATAAAGGTGTATTGCTATTCACCTAATGTATTCTAGTGCTCAACAAAAGGTTGTTGTAGTGAGCTTTGATTGTGACAAATGATTTACTATTAGGAACATTCTGTAATTATTGTTCGGTGGTACCACAGACCGATACATCATTAACATGATAGACGACCTTTTATATCAGCAAAAATAACTAAATTAATAAAAATGGCTTCATTCCAAACCCTGTCAGAAAGCCAATACTCGAAACAATCAAGTATCAGTGATACCTGAAAAGACCAAAGTTATATTTTTGTTAAGCAAATCTTATTGTTTGTGTAATAACATTGATATGTGCTGTAGAACAGAGGACCGGATTTTCAGCTGCTGTGAATCAATGATCTAATTAATTCTATTTATGTAGAGACACACCACTCCACATCTGTCAGGGGTATGATATGTAGGATTTTATTCTACTGCTGAAAGCAAGACGGCAAATGAAGTATCAGAAAACTTTATTTTTTGCTCTTCAAGACTTTTGGGAACTGATGCATGTGGTTTTAGACACACTGTTTCTTCAGACAGATTCCGTTCCCTATCCAGAGTGAGTCTACTAAAAGAAGTGCTTTCTCCAAATTTACATCAACGTCATTTGAGTTTGGGGAGGCCAGACTCCAAACTTGGCTAGACTCCAGATTTGGAATTTAGTAAAGTACCTGAAGACTATATTTTTATTTTATTTTTTTCCTACCAAAGAATGTAAGTTAGGGTCATGAAATCCTTGTGATCCACTATTCCATATTCACTTTGTTATTATAAATATCAAGCCACTAGTTCTGGAGACTGTGCGGCTTTGCAGAATACAGATAACTTGGAGGTGATGCCATTTGCTGTCTCCATTTAAATTCCTACCAATTACAGGTAATTTCTATGAGGAAATAATTGTCTTTTGGGAAATGGTGTGAGTCCCCTAGATTATCTTCCTGGGCCTACAAGAAAGCCAGCAAGGAGTAAAGGAGTAAGCCCCTGCGTCCATTCCCCCCCCCCCCTTTTTTTTTTTTTCCTAAAAACAAACAAACAAAAAACAACAACAACAACAAAGAAAAAAAAAAGAAAAAAAAAAAACATATTGACTGATGTGGGAGCATACTTGAAGAAAACCATGACCACAGCTTAATAGACCGCTCAACAATTCCTGTTATTGTTGTGGTGGTGGTGGGTTTTAATTATTATTCAGATTCCTCCTATATACATCCTATCATTCCATCTCTTTTAACTCCTCTTGTCATTCCACTGAGCTGTTCATTCCAAAGGTAAGCCACAAAAAAAAAAAAAAAAAAAAAAAAAGTAAACTAAACTCAGTTGGACAATTGTGTCACATTTGTGTCTCAGTGTCACATTTATCTCTAACTTGTCTTTCTTGGTCTTGTTCAAGTGTAAGTTGCTTTGGCAGAGTCTGTGTTGTGTATAGGTTTTACACACCTGGCTTTCTCAGTTTTCGTGTAGACACTACAAGGATAAATATGGCAAATAAATATTTGGTGACTGGATCACAAAACACTGCATAATACCTGACTTGGTTTACTTCCCTGCAATAAATTCTCAGGGTGTTTTTCCAGGGACACATGCTGAAAGAAGAGAAAACAAACAAACAAACAAACAAAAAAAAACAACACACACAAAAAACAATTAATGTGCAGGTCATTGTGTTTTAATAGGCAAAGAACAAGTTCTTGGGACTTCATTCCTTCCGCAGCTGTTACTAACTCACTGTGTAACCTTCAGCAAATCCCTTTATTGCATCTCTGTAAAATATTGGTAATGAATTTACGTTTTGTAAAGTGCTGGGGGATCCACAGATGAAAAGCACTATATAAGCTAAGTGTTATTAATGTGATTCACTCAGTGAAATGAAATCTCTGTTGAGCAAAATACTGTTCTGTAAAATTTATATTTAAAGTTACATGTTTTACAGCACCAAGAGAATGAAGGTTGTGTCACTGTTTCCAACATATAAACTATATTTAGCAATTTATTCCTTGGCTTCTCTCTAAGTAAAAGAAAACAGCTTGATGTTTAAAAATAACATTTTGTAGGCTTGACGTCCACAATTTGGACTGGAATATTTTTTAAACAATTATTTAAAAAGAATGAAAAATCTCTTTCTGCTCATATAGAATAAATTTTAATTCTAGCAAGAGCCATATATATGAAGATTAGCCATTTATCTTGAATAGTTATTTCAATTTCATATGAACATTGCTATAGAAAAATGTTTCTGATGTCAACTATTTCTGTATTTTCTTTTAATGTATAGCTTGCCTTTTCTGTTGCATCCTGTGAAATAGTGGAGTAGAGTTTGAATACTGAGTAGTAATTCAGTTTTGTAGTAAACCTCTCTGCTGCTGAGATGAGCTAAGTTGCAAGAGGTTAGACAAACTGCATAAATGTAGGGAAGTATATTAGACTGTTAATAATCTTTTGATTTTATTAATTAACAATACCTGTAACATCTTCAAGAAAATTGGTTCAACCATCTGAGTTTAAACTAAATTTTTTTATTATTTTTTTTTATTTATTTATTAAAGAAAGAGAGCACTATCATCCCTGATGTTCTGTCATTTGCAAACATCTTTTTATATAGAAAGCTCCTGGTTCACAGTGGCTTCTGCCATGACTACAGCCCAGCTTTTTTTTTTTTTTTTTTGGTCTTGTCTTGAATCAATTAATCAATTATCACTATTACTTGAGTCTAGGGAAGGAAGAAAAAGCTTTTAGAGAACTTTACCAGCGGTTATAACTAGTCAATAAGAGAAGAACCCGGATTCTGTCTTAGGACAAATGTTGGTGTGATGATAACTGAAATGCTTGTCTAAGGACTAGATTTGTCTCTTTGTCTCCTACTTGATAACACCATTACCAAGAGACCC
The DNA here is from genome assembly GCF_964035555.1 of Netta rufina. Taxonomy (NCBI): domain Eukaryota; kingdom Metazoa; phylum Chordata; class Aves; order Anseriformes; family Anatidae; genus Netta; species Netta rufina. The sequence continues at coordinate 17,311,283 of NC_140134.1, read as the reverse complement.
TAGAGTAACCTTAGCCATATAAGCCTAATGTGAGCCATTGCCTCATATAAGGAGGTCAGATTAAATCAACACTTTTTTTTTTTTTTTTTTTTTCTAGTTTTGGCATCTGAATTGCAACTCTAAGCACCTACCACATGAGCTTTTTGTTTGTTTGTTTGTTTTTGTTTAAAGTTAAATATGAATTATTTAGATATTAGATATGAATTATTTTCTATAGAGATCTGTTTGACCCACTACAATATTCAAAACTCCTTTGAGGAACTTGAAGAAACACTGAAGCACTTACCCAGTTATTTTCCTTACTTATTATACAAGACCCAGGTCCTGATGGATGTGATGCCCTAACTTATTGTGAATGTCTGGCCACTAGACATTAGCTTCACAAAAAGTCTGGAGGCTATAGTTAACCTGGAAAAGCATAGCTCTGAACTGTAAATAGAGAGAACCTACAGCAGAATGTAAATGTGAACCCATCTGACTGAAGAGGTGAAGCAATGTTTTGTAAAGAAAAGCACACAACAGCCCCTGGAGCCATGGCCCCGTTTATTAAGGTACTAGCATGAACTTTTTTTGTGGAAAGGTCTGTAGCTGCTTTTGATTTCAATATAATATAATAAATATAACATCATATAATATAAGTAAATTAAGCAAGTATCAAGACTATTACTAATCTCCAACAACCACAAGAAAAGGCAAGCCATTTTGTTTGTACATTTCCTTGGAACTCTACATGGAGATATTAAGTAAATCTTGTGACCGATTTTCATATATAATATATATATATATGTATATATATATATTGAATAGGCCCTTATTTTCCAGATTTTAGACTCAAAGAGATATTCTTTGTCCATTCTTCTAGATCAAGGCTAGGCTTCTTCCTACAGCAAGCAGTCATTCTTTGAAATTGTTTTCAAAGCCAAACGTTGGCTGAAACTATTTTAGGCCTTGCCTTTGCTACCTTGGCCCTATCTGAAAGGAAGAAGTTTGCCCTTGAAAGAGAGTTAAACTGCTATGATTCACTGACTTGGAAGAATTGCAGGATGCTGACTGCCTGAAGTGGTGCCTCCCACTGGACCAGTGCAAGTTTCCTTCCTTCTTGTCTGACCAGGCCATTCAGAAGTTAGTCAATTCCCTGGTGGTTATTTCCAAGGAATCTCCAAAAAGGAAATACCCAGCCCTGGAAAGGTAATTTACCTAGACAGGATTTAAAATGCAAGGTTCTCAGCTGAGAGAGAAAGCCCTATATCCCATCTGGCTGTGGGAATACATCTTTGCAAGCTTTTTATCCCTTGAGCTAACAACTGCAGACATTCTACTGGGAGGTGTCCTATAAAATCTGAAGTACTTGTAGATCCATATATTATCGCATCCGGCCTGTTCAAGCCAGAACTGTGGCATATCAGTGTTCTCGGAGAAACAGTCTTGGGCAGAGCAGCATCCTCAGTTTGAGAATGGTTTAAATCCTCATCTGTGTGCAAAGTCTCCTGAACAGAAGCTATTTTTGACTTGGTGGAAGCACAAGTGGGAGGAAATGCCAGCTATCTGCCTTTTGGGACTAGCTGTAATTTGTTTCCTTTGTTCTTAAGGAGCAGATCCCCAGCTGGTGTGAAATGGCATTTCAGAAGAGCTACTCTTGTGAGAAACCAGTCCTAAAGCCTGTTGCACTGGTGGAGCCTATTGCTCAGAAACCAGTCTCCAGGCCAAAGTATGTTTTACTTTACCCAGAAACAGTGATGCTGTTTGAAATCTAAGAGACTTTTAGGCTGACGAATCCCTTTGCACAATATGTAATTTTGGGAGTCTGAAATACACTTCTCAGGACCTCCAGCTAGATAAAATTACCACAGAATTTCATTTTCCTTCGTTCTACTTTTTAAAGCCCTGTTTACTCCTGAAGAAAATTCAGTGGAAAGAATATATATATTTATATACTTGTAAGTCCCTTATAAGTATAAGGGACTGGAGTGACTGCACACAAACTGTAAATTCTTACATCAACAGGTAGCAGTCTGTGTCAAGCTCTGGAAAAGCTCATGGTAAATGGGAAAATCCTCACCCTTGTGCTGGGCTGTCTGGGCATTTATTTTTTTTTATTTTTTTTTTAAATATTGGCTACATTTTTGGCTGTGATTCTGTATTTTTCCTCCATTTTTCTATGAGGAAGATATCACACCTGGAGAAACAGACTGGTCTGAGAGTGCCGACCCTTTATATAAATTAAAAAAGCTTTTGGTAAATAACAAATGAACACAGTTTTCATCCTCCATCAAGCTGGCTTTGACCCATTTTAAACTGTAGTTTAAAATATGCCTCTTCCCACCACTTCTTTCTTCTTTCCCCCTTCAGCAACAAAGCAACACAGTGCAACAGCACAGGCAAAATGCTTAAGATATCTTCATAAAAGCTAACAAAATGAAACAGCTAAAATAAAAAAAATAAAAATAATAAAAAAAAACAAAAACAAACAAACAAACAAAAAAAAAAAAAACAGGAAAAGATGCCCCACTCCAAAAAGTGTCTCCAAAGTATCAGTATATTGAAAAACCGTGACAACTGTGTGAACATATTTTCAACACCTGTGCAATACTTAACCAGCTGCCTCTTCATTTCAGGGTTTGTGAATATTTACCTGCTCGTTCGATACACTGGGCTTAAAAATGGTGCAACAGGAGGAGTTTGTGACACTTCCTTATCACAATTCCTATTGTGAATTCAGAAAGTGAAACTTTGTGGATCAGGTGGACAAATTGCTTTCCTTTTCTTTCTTGTGTATCTCTCTCCATCTCTGTGCCTTAGTTTTCCCTTCTATAGGTAGTGCTTGAGCTTCACTGTGATCTACTGATGAAATCTGGTTCTACAAATGATGGGTTTTCTCACTATGAGAAATAATATTCCTCTTTTTAATTTTTATTTTCATTTTATTTATTTATTTATTTATTCATAAATTACTCATAGTGCTGCATCAAGGGAACTCAAGGTCTTCATGTAAGCATCTGTGTTTTGGGAGATTTCTGGAAACTTCCAGACACTATAATGGATTCATTTATTACTTCTGGGGAAACATAAGATACAACACATACCGCGTGTTCTGAAAGGCAAAACCTGGAATATGTTTTTGTTCCAGCTCCAAGTAGAGAACTGCCCTTCTCCGTGATGGTCAAATTGGATAATAACTGTGGTGTAGATTTGACTGCTCAGCTGGGGAGAAAGGACAATTTCCTTGGTCTGGTCGTTGAGATATCATCCTTTGCACCATTGTTATAGTTCAGGGCTATTTGCCACATAAGGGTTTAAAAGGGCTGTTCCTTCCTTGGATGCAACTCTGATATGGATACATAAATGCATCAGAATATTTTTTTATGCCAGAAACACACTTTTCTCACAACTTTAATTTTTGATGTTAAAGATAGAGCTGTCTCTCGCAACACAACAGGCCTCAGACTTTCACAGCTCCAAGACATAGATGTCTGATTACTTAAGCTCTATTTGAAATTAAATTCCAGCCTCAGGGGCATTTTGATAATAAATTCATTTAGGGAAGAAGTTTCTTTCATAGACACAAACGTACTCTGCAGCTATGCTCTGTGCCAGTATATCTGCACAGAAAATTTTAGGGTACTTTCCCCACATTTCTCCTTCCTGTATTCTTTTCTATGGTTTGCCTACCTGATTCATCGCTTCTTTTGGCAGGTGGTACCCTCCTGCACTTGACTTAGCTTTATTGCGCTTCCAAGTTTTCCTCAAGCTAAACATGTCTACATCATTACTTAGATTTCCCTTGGAGGATGCCGCCAGCCTGCCAATACATCTGAACTCCCTTTCCACCTCTTAATCCTGCCTTGTATTCATAGCGGAGTTGAGTGCTACCTATAAAATCACCTTCATGGCTATCTGTTTCTTCTCCCAGCATCCTTTTAATCTGGGGGATGTATATAGAAGAATTTGAAAGCAGGCTGGAAGTGAGGCACACAGACTTGTCTCTGGCTGAACCCAGGTGCTCAGAAGCCATCAGACAAACGAGCACTGGGTATGCTGAGCACCCATGGATGGGGAACTGGTAGGGTGCAGGAGACTTCATGGGTGGGTGGTGAGTTTGGGCTGAACCCTGATCCCGAGCTGATACTGGCTATGTGTGCAAGGAGAGGGAATTACAAAAGAAATAGTGTTTTTGCCTTCTTCGCAGGGAAAGAGGAGAGGTAAATAGAATTTTAAAAATGAGGCTGAGAGAAGTGAATAGCTTTCTGCTGGCTTTTGTGTCCCCCAGGAATCATTTCTGATTCTGTATTTTTGTTTCTAACAAATTTAGACCATATTTTCCCATTGCTGTATTTCAGCCTTCTTTTGATACCAGACTACAGTGGCTTATAACAGTGATCAAAATGAATGTTGAATTCCCAAGGACTTTACTGAGGTTGCTGTATCCAACACTTAGAAAAGCATTTTGAAAGGGACTAAGGATTATTATTCCCATTTTATGGATACAGTGTCATATTATTGCAGACATCAAGAGGAAGGATTGCCTAGCAAGTATTTCTTGTCCATAGGAAACCAAGCAGAGAAGTGGAAATCTCAAGATAAAGAATATTCCAGCAAATTTGTAGACCGCTTCCAGCAAAAAGATAAATGCTCCATCTTCTGTAGTTTGCCTCAACTTGATTTCTACTATTTTTTTTTTTTTTTTTTTTTTTCATACTTTAACCTCAGACAGGAAGAGGAGAAAGGGAGAGAACATTGATGAAGGACTTGCAGGAGTTTTCCTTGTAGCTAAATTCTGCTATCAACCACTTCTCGGGAAATCTTGCTTACAGGGACTGGAGTTTAGCACTGCATTTGCATTCAATGATAATGATTTTCTTTTAGTCCAGCTGGGATAACTGCAAAGATAGTGCCCAACTGCAACTCTGTTGAAGGGAGAGTGCAAAATAGATTACACTTCTATGACGACTGGAGCAGTGGGAAGGCAAAATGATCAAGAAAAATCCTCGCTGTTAGAGCCATAACAAGGACTCTTGATTATGCAGGTTAAAATAACTTTGTGGCTGTGCCTTGTATCCATTTTTATTATCACTTCCAACTGAGGCACTTTTTTTTTTTTTTAAACAGGTAAAGCTTTAAAAAAATACCGTGGATCTTTAGATAGAATTGAATGTTCTGTGACTTTAAATGAAAGCTCCAGTGTTGTTGGGCAAATAAATTTAAACCACTTAACATGGCAGAGAAGGTCAGGCAAGCTTATTATAGTGATCATAGCGTTACAGCTATTGCGATTGACCGCTGCTCTTTGGAATCACCAATAATCAGAGGCCGCAAGCTGTGTTTGCAGAGAAAGGTCATCATTCATTTTTTTCGAAGCATTAATATCTTTTGTTTGTTTGGCTCAACATGAAACAGGAATCGATAGAGGTAATTCACAGAGCAATTAGCCCCTCATCTGTCAAACGGTGTCTGGGTGTATTTAACAAAAAGACCTTTGGAAAGGTTTAAAAAGGAGGAAAGTGCCTGTACAATCAACAATTTATATTTTCTACATGACACATTGTGTATGTATCTGTGAAGAGAAGGGACCTTGGGACTAAAAAAATATACATAAAACATGCTGTAAATCTGTACTTAGACTTTGAAAACCCACAGTGAGACAAACTGTTAACTGACTTGGAAAAGTTTTCCATGCTGTTCTTAGTAAAGATAAAAAATTTCTACCCGAGGCTCGGGGAACAAGTTAGACAGTTGTTCAAAAACTTGTTGGATTAACTACATGAAAGGGAATGAAGCTGCATATAAAACATAAGAAGGCAGAGACAGAGGCAATAGGTCCCTTGCAGCCTCAATCCTACAGTTTAAGTTTTTTGAGCCTCCCCCCCCCCCCCCCCCCAGTTTTTTTTTTTAGAAGAGTTTTTTTATTTTATTTCCCAGAGGTTTTTCTTTACCGGGACACTTAGGAGAATTAAGGAAAACTGAGAAAAAGTGCAGAAATCAGAACATAAGTTATTGCTCTGTTACACTTATGCAATTTTTATATAAGCACTGTTGAACTCTCAAATTTGAGACAGTAAACTGGCCTGGGAGGATAAAGCTACAGTAGATCAAGGGCACTTTATTTCTGAATATGAGTGTCTACCAGGGGATTTCATATACTTAAAGAACTGGCTGCATTGTATCTGTGTTTGGAGGACTGGCAAAGAGCATACAGACTGTTAAAAAGAACGGTGTATTTTAGAGGTATCATAAAAATTTTGGAGGTTGTCCCAGAAGTTCAGATGCTTACTTCAGATAAAATTTGACTATCTCAGCCTCTAAAGAATAAGTCTCTGGACTTTATTAGTTGAGTAATTGTAGGGAAAGCTTTCCTTATTTTTTGTCTAAATGCTGAAATTCTATACAGCATCAGAACATTTGGAGTTGTTGAAAACTAAAACCTATTCTAAAGTCCAGGACTTTGAGTGAAATTTTAAAGTCCCACCAGAATGTTTAGAATTTTTCCCTATTAGTATGTTCGTGTTCTCACTGATTTGATGGATTTCCTGCATCACTAATGTTTTATTATTTATTTATTTATTTATTTATTTTCTTCAAGATACAGAAGGTGCTGGGGAGTACACCCATTGATAATAGGGGAAATTTTGGTTAATCGAAGCCTTAAGTTGCCTTGGTGCTATAGACTTATGTCAATGCTCATTGTAGTCAGTCAATATATTTAAATATGTTTCTAGCACTGGGGTCCACATCAAGGTCTTCAGATATGGAAAGAAGGTGTGTTAAGCCATACTTCCTTCTATGACATACTCTCAGCATGTTCTTTAGGGCATTAACCCTGTCTCATTGTCAAAGGTACCAATGGCAAGTGATGGAAAGGCAAAAAAAAATAAAAATAAAAAAAATGCTACAGCATTGTCGATACTTTAAAGTAGATTTTAGATTCTAGATATTTTCCTAGATCTTCTTCCAACTCATTTTTAACCACAATTTCTGTGAGTTTGTTTTGGGCCTTTTTTAAATGGAAATGCTTACTGAAATTATTCAATACTTACTTTATAGGTGTTCATTTTAAATTCTAATAAAATAGGGAGATCTTTCTCATGACTAAAGTCCATCAGTGATTGGTGAAACTTCTGTCATGCATTGTGATAATAACACAAAAAAAAAATAAAATGTTAATAATCTAGGAAAAAAAAAAAAAGTGCTATTTCATTCTGAAGAAAATATAGAGTAAAATATTCCAGCCATCTTTCCATTTGCAAGATCATAATTTCTTTATCTTCAAAATAAGTTTTTATAGTGAATCATAAGTGAATTGAATTATCCTATCTCAATCAGATTCCTCATAGCCTGATCACCATATCACATCTCTATTATTGGAGCATCAGCTCCAGCAACTAACTGTTTCATTAGTTTCTCTGTTTCTTTGTTTTCTTTTCCTTTTATATACTGCCATAAGCTCCCAACACTACTTTTTGGATTCCACAAAGATCAAATGTAGGAAAAACTTTATCTTAGTCCATACATGCTTTTAAATTGAAGGCATTCAAAACATTACAAGCTAAATAGTTCATAAATTTTCACTAAAAGTTCACTAATTCTTTTTTTTTTTTTTTTTTTTTTTTTAATTATTACTGTTATTATTATTTGCAGAGCTGCTCAGATAGTTTTAGAAACTTCAGAAAAAACATTTTCAAATTCTCATTTGCGGAAAATCAGTGGTCTGAGCAGGTGGCCTTCAAAGTCCTGTAATCTTTGTGGTTGAAGTTCTATTATTTTTTATTTTTTTTTATTTTTTTCCCAATTAAAAGTTTGATTAAGTATGCTTGGTGGTTCTTGATGAATTTGGAGTGCTGACAATGCACTGCTTGCCCCCAGAGTGTGAGAACCCATGCTCTAGAAGAGGGTTATATTGCTTTCTCTTTTAATAATGGTGAGTTAAATTCCTGCAGGCTCTTCTGTGATTTTTCTCTGATTTTATGAATCTATTCTTAGATTTAGTAAGATGGATAGGCTGCTGGGGACTGTGCTACTCTGTTATTGTCACTGAGGTAGGATAGTCCATCAGCAAAACACCTCTTAAATATCAGTGCTGGCTACCATCCAGAGAAAACCAAGACATGCTATTGAACAACACTTAGGACCAAATCTTTCTTCCTCCTCTGCCACCACTAAGCAAATTCGTTAAAGGTCTTGGCCTGTATTTAAAATAACATGAGCTTAAAGAACTTGCTAGTGTTTCATCTTAGAAGACATTAAGTGTTAGAGGAAAGGCCAAAAAATTGTTGGCAGACTCTTCATCCAAGAAGTTCAAAGATGGTGTTGATACCTAAATGTCCAATCCATCCTTGCACATCTGTTTGCCAGGCAACTTGTCTAAAGAGTTGGGCAGGATTTTCAAAGAAGCAAATGACAGTGAGATGCCTGACTACCATTTATGCCTTTGAAAAATCTACCTTCTTGTCTACAGTGACGTTTCCCCCAAAATTTACCATCAGTGGTAAGAATAAATGGTTTTGACAGTCACTCAACAACTGCAAGCAATTAGAACCATCTAGATCTGCAACGACTCTACATGCCACAGCATTTAAAATACCAGCAGTCAGTTTGTTAGCACTCCAACTGGTGAGCACAATCTCTGTCTCTATCTGTGAAATGTTTCCAGGTAAGGCAGTTATGAATAATTGCCGTGGCAAACAAAGTTAAAAAAAGAGGTGGAGACCTTTGTGCCTCAGAAGATAAAGGGAAAACAGAGCGTTTAAAGTCAGTGAAAGCCAAAGAACTTCAAGAGAGAAAGACAAAGCTTATTTGGTGGATTTGCAGTAGTATTTTTACACATTGCAGCAAGTCAGAACTGGAAATGAATGAATTTAAGATATGCTGTCATTCAAAAAAGAAACAAAGCACTAATTGCTATTTGGCATCGCATATTTGTTTATATTTATGACTGGCTTTCTTAAAAGCCTGACTTCCTATTCATGTGCAGGTTTCCTTAAACAGTTTTAAACTAAACAATTAAACTTTCATTCATGGATATAATCTAATAGGAAGGAATTCTTCTGTCACATTGTTTAATGCTCTTGATGAAGAAAATATTTCAAATTAGCTTCATAAATGTTTTAGGAAAATAAAACCCTGTAGGACAGCAGCTCTCAAAAATAACTCACAATATATTCCTGCATGGTAGAAGATAGCAAATCCTTTTTTTTTTTTTTTTTTTTTTTTTTTTCTTGTGTCTGCATGTGTGGCAACTTCAGCAGCTGGATTTTCTTAGGTGAGAGCAACATTTCTTGTGAATTAGAGAGGGGATATTTATCTCTGTTTCACAAAGGCCCAGAGTACACCTGCTCTTTATCTCAAGGACCTGTCCAAGGGTAATTTCAAGACCAGCCTAGTTTTCTAGACTGTTGGCAAATCTTCAAGTTTACCCTCAGAAAGAGTCAAGGGTGTCCTCCAGAGGGTCTGTGCCCTGTTGTACTGAACAAGCACAGCAGCTGGAAGTGAGTTTTCAGCCATGTGCTGGACCATGGAGCATCCTGAGCTTACAAGTGCTTTCTTCAGTGAGTCATAAAATAAAAGAAGCTTAAGAAATTTGAATGGTTCATCGCTGAGGACAGTAAATTTTAAAGGAAAGAGCAGACAAAGTGTAGAGACAGTAAAGAAGTTTGGCACAGATGACAGAGAAAACATATAGTCAGAAAGTGAACCAAATTCCAAGGCAAAGACAGTTGCTGAGTTGTTGTGGTCCACTTAGGGGTCCTGTAAACAAAGTCTTCATTGAAGCAACAGTATTTTCACAAATCATTTTGGCTTCAAAGTATATTTTACTGTGAAGTTTTCAGTTAGTTTTGTTGTTAACATCAGGCCAAGTCCTGAAATCCTGTATTCAAATAAAAATTGTGACAAAAGTATCGAATAGCTTCTATGGTAAATTCAATAGGTATGAGATGGAGAAATGCACCCAGAAGAAAGCTCGGGCCTAGATTAGGACAAAGCCACACTTGCTTTCTACTGGAGCCTTATCACATCCTTCTGTACAGCTGTAAGTGTGGAAATACTTATGCAGATTGCTTTCAGAGCCTCCATAAAGCTTTATAGAGGTTAGATCTGTTATTTATCAAGATCCCAGCAACTAGGGGTTTCATATTTCTAATTTTTTTAGGGCCTTTATGTAATGAGTTTTGGGCCACAGTCACATCTGTGCAATAGAAAGGGCACTTTTAGAAGGAGTTTGGTCTTTGGACTGGATTTTCAAAAGCACCTAAGTGGGCTATACTTTTTCAGAGACTTGCAAGTTCCTTTAAAAATTGCATCCCATGAAATCTGGATTTCAGAAAACATTCAGGCTGACATGAAGGATAAAGTGCTTCTAATAGTAATTGCAGCATGAAGGCTCTGCCCAGGCTTCTTTCCCTTTTACTGAATTGCCAGAGTGTTCCCTCAAACCAGCATATCACCCAGTGGGCCTGGCTTTTACTTTAACCATCTCTAGCTGACTGTAAGGATAACATGTTTTGTTTTGTTTTGATTTGGGTTTTGCTTTTGCTTTTTTAAATTTTATTTTTAAAATAAAGATCTATTAGGAGAAAACTGTTAATTCACCTACAGTTAGCAGTCTTGTGCTTGAGAATCTGTCACTCTGCTGTCGTGTCTCATCTATATTGTTAACCACTCGTAGCTGACATATAGTCCCTGTTAATGTTGTTTCAGTTCATAAGTCTTCTCATGTATCGGAGTGCTAGAATCGGAGTTCTAGCACTCTGATTTACTGAAGAATGGCCTGAATCTCCAATATGTAAGCAGAACTGGATTTTCAGTTCCTTTCTTCCAAAACTGTAATGAAATGTTTTTCTTTTGTGTTGGCTCCATCTCAATCTCTGTCAGACTACTGTTTTTTTGTGTGGACTTGTTTACGACTGTTATGAAACCTTAATAGAGATGTCTTCTGACACCTATGTACAAGGTCTCAATACCTTCCTGAAGCCCCTTCCCTCTCCTGCAGATGTATCATAGCTAACTTAGATATTTGATCCCTGTGCTCCCAGTCAGAATTGTGTGACAAATTGCTCTTTTGCATCATTGCCAAACATACTGAAGTGAAAACATGCCTTGGGTAGGAAAGGAAACCTAGTTATATGTTAAACGAAAGCAAAATTAGGGACCTGCTAATAAAATTAGATTTTCTTGACACTTTTAGTCAATGCAAAAATAATTGTGGGAATATAAAAGGTTTTTTATGGTCAATTATTCTTGTCTTAGTAAGTATCTATAATCATAACCGCCTCTGAATAGGTAATAATCCTCAGTAGGGAGAAGAGAAACTTCCCTGCAGGACCATAAGGAAGGTAAAACGTTATCACATGCATGCATAAAATACATTAGTATTGAGATGGTGCCAGTGCTAAGGTCAGATGGTTAGACATCTTTTCTTCCCCAGAAAATATACTATTCCACCTTATTGGACTGCTGACATCCAATTGATCTGCATTATTGCTCTTTGGCAAGTATATGTGCACCTAAATGTTTCAGATAATAGGTATTACAGTATTAGGTAAAAGCTTCCTTGAAGTCTCAAGCAATATCAAAAAAAGTATAAATTGTAGAATAGGAAAGGTGAAGATGACACTGGAAAGCTTTGAATAAGATGTCATTTTGCATTTAGAAAGATAACTAGAAAAGTTAAGACAAAAAGAGGGGAAAAATGCTATCCCCTTATGTTTTCAGCAGATGCTCTTAAAGGCTTACAAATGACCTCTTAGCAGAAATGAGTTCCTCTTGGGTTTCAGGCACTGTTTATTATCTCAGAAAGAAACTAAGAGGAAAAACTTACATAAAAGTCTGACAAATTATGCTTATTTGAAGGTAAAATGCTTCCCATCAGCAGGGCAGTGAGAATGTACTGTACATGTCAGCTGGACGTTGAAATGTTAGTGTTCTTCACAAGGTCCTTCACCAACCGGGAAGTATAAGGAAACTTTCTGGGGAAAATCCTCCTGGAATCTGAATCAAGTGACATCATTATCCCACACATCATGACTGGGAAATCTAGATTACTCCTGGTAATGAAAGGGGAAAGGGAAGCATGTTCTGTAAATAGGGAGCTTGAACCCAGATTCTTTGGCTGCCACCCAGATGTCTCTCAGTACAAATGGGCTCATCTGATCTCTACAGTCAATTTTATTCTGGAAAGTAGCCAGTGGGCCTAGTTCATGACCCAGTGATGTCATAATAATTCATTTTCGCTCACCACCAAGCCTTCTGAACTTTCCATTTTACAATGGGTCTTTTTAATAAAGACGGCAGTCGTGAATAGAATTCATAAGCACTCCTAATGATTTATAATTTTTTTTATTTTTTTTTATTTTATTTTTTTTATCTTTAAAATGGACAGTCCTGCCTTCACTATCAAAACTGCTTAGGGAGTTTTATTCCTTCTGTCATAAAACACAATATAGATTTTAGAGGTAAAACGAATGCCATCACCACCTATGTAAAAAGGGGAGCTCTTGTGCATGTAAAAAGCCCTCTTCTGGCTCAGCAGGATATGTTTACTGCAGGAAAGAGGGGGTTACTCTATCAGTGGTCAAAGGTGTGGAGGCTTTTATTGGAATGACTGGAGCACTTTCCTGTCACTTCTGGTGAGGTACTGCAGCTCGCATGGTATGGTACAAGCATGCCAGAGGAGACTTGAACAGCTGTGGCATGTATAACCTGCAGCCTGTACCTGCACAAACACGACATTGCTGAACTTGGCTCCAGCGCCCTCCTGAAGCCTTGCCTCATTGAACTTGTTTAACCCCTCCCAGCTAAAATAAACTTTCCTGAGATTACTTCACTTATCCTCGGCATGGATCTTTTCACCCCTGGGTTGTAGGAGCTGAGTGGATGATCAATGCATTTGCAGCCTGCACTGTAATTTAACTTGCTGTGTCTGACAGGAGATGTGGAATTGCTAAAGAGAGGCTTTACTTGTAATCTTCTTATCATCTTATCCTGGAGTGTTTGTGAAGGGGGAGGCCTTTCCAGCAGGGACTCAGAGTTGAGGGTTAATGCTGAGAAAGAGAAATTGCCCTATAGTGCGCCTGACTCGGTGACCTGATAAAACATGCTCTGGACAGCTCATGAACTCTAGCCCCTAACTACACACTGCGCTCAGGCTTCCTGCGCTAACATCACTTGCCTTCCTTTCAGAAGCTCATTAAGAAAAGTTGCTGGCTGTAAATATGATGGGGGGAAAAAAGCAAATCTTTTCTCCCTTCCTCTTTTTTTTTTTTTTTTTTTTTTTTTTTTTCTTCCTCTCTTTCATTTCTGATGCTATTTCAGATCTTCCCGGCTGAACAATAATTAGCACAAGTCTTGTGTGATTAATGAACATGAGATGAATGGCCCAGTGGTACTAAAAGCTGGAAGGAGATGAGGGGGAAAAGGTGCAGGAAGTCAGGAACTAAAGGATTCTGGAAAGAGGACTTAAGTAATTGAAGGAATGGAAATAGGGACTGAAGAGAGTACAAGGACTGAAAAGAGAGGCTGGAACTGAGAGTTGTTGGGAGGTGAAGAAAGTGAAGAAATATCCATTGGAAACTGAAAAATGGGAGGAAACTCAAACCTCTGTGTTAGAACAAAGAATTTCTGGCTTCTAACTGGAGCTGTGCAAGAGGTTTGTTGTACAGCCTTAGCTAAATGGCTTCTCTGAGGAGTAAGCAGGAAGAAGAGCATGATCCTGCCAAGCTCCCAGAGCCATCTGTGGAAATCCTTCTACTTCCTTCACTAAGATCTGGAAAAAGCTCTAGGAGAAAAGGAAGAAGGGCCAATAGGAGAAACTTCAGAGACAGCTAGTTGAAGTGGAAAGGGAAGGAGAAGTGGGATTTTAGGATTAATCAAGAAGCTAATGGGGAGCGGTGACAAGCCATGAAAACCAGTTTTTGTAACAACATCCTGCAGACATAAGTGAAATGTCTTAAAGCTTTCACATGCAGTCGTACTGTAAAGTTGATAATCCTACAGAAGCACATGGAATTAATTAAAACTCCTTTAAAGGGCTATTAAGGGGAATTCCAACTTCTTTACTGTCTGAGTGCTGTTTCACACAGTTGTTATTGATTAGACTTGAGTTGTAAAGTGGTTTGTAAGAATTAGGGAAGGGCAAATGGTTTAGAAATAGACACGGTGGGTGTTCAGACTGGAGCAGACCAAACTCAAATAGTTATGGCTACTGTATTATTAAATATTCCTCTCATTTGAGAGGGGAAGAGGAAAAACAACTCCATTGGGTGAACCTCAGAGAAGTTTTCCAATAAGTCTTTTCCCACATCTGAGGTCATTATTTTTTTATTTTTTATTTTTTTTTTGTAGGAAGGGTAGTCAGATCTGAAGTCTGCTGAGCTTTGCTGGCTGTGAGCTACATGCAATGTATGTGGCCCATCAAACCATAGGTGCCTGTGATAGGAAATGTACTCCTAGGTGAGTCTGCTTCTGATCCTAGACTTAGTCCAGTTTTATTAATACCAGATTTGGTGCAGAATTCACTCACAGTCCTCAATGTGATGAGCTCTTCAAGAAGGCAGTGGAGAGGGAAGGATCCAAGATCAAGGCAAATTTTTAGCTGCTTTTACTTGCATGTTTATATATATATATATATATTTAATAAAATGCTAGTAAGCATATGACTTTTGAAGTGTACAGTCCTCAACTTGCCTTGTACAGATTTAGCCATTTTCTTCCTCATGCCTGTGACTTCAAGCTGAACTGCTGAAATGCCTTCCTCAACTCCAAAGAAACTAGTTGTAACAAGTGTCATCAGTTAAATCACCTCTCCTTTGCTAACCTAAGTAAAGTAACCTTTAGTACTAGATGCTTATATTCTCTCTTTTTTACCCAAGGAATATGTCTGTACCAGGGGTGCTTTGGGTCAAGTACATTTCACAACCACTGGAGATAACTTTGTTGTATAATAATAAAATTCATGGATTAATTAATTAATTTAATTTTTAGCTGTTTTGGTAGTTTTCTCCTCTACTCCCTAATTAGAAATTGATTCAAGAACCTGTCTTTTCTAATGACTAGAAACTTTCTTCTAATTTTCAGCCTAAGGGCACACCAGGACAGTCAAAAAGATTTTTTTTTTTTTTTATTAAACATATTATATGTTTGGACATAAAAGCCTTTGGTTTCTTTCTGACGTATTAATAGAGTGACTATATACATTCTCAGGCAGTGTTTTGCTATATGAAGGAAGCCAACTCCCCTTTGTCATCTTGTAAGACTGTTTCTCCAGCAGGATTAGAGATAAATAGAAAGAGATGTCCTTAAGTCCCTAAGTCCTTTATTGTGAGTATAAATATGCAGTTGTGGGGAATCAACTTTCCTTCTTTCCAATCCATGAAAATACAGAATAGATGCACAAGTGGTCTTCTGGGAATAGATTTTGTGTCCAAGCTTAGGTGCAACCCATCTTTGAACTTTGACTCTAGTACAGCAAGTTGTACACAAATGCACAATCTAAGGCAGAGGAATGGAGGAGTTGACCTGTTTATGACTTCAAGGAAAAAATAAATTGGGAATAGTGGGAAATACTGTGATCTGTCAGTCTGATTACCAGCTCACACTTCTCTATACGTTTCAGCCATCACTACTAGCAGCAATCAATCTTGTACCATGACCCTAACCCTGTTATCTTTCAAGGTCTTGAGACTTGGGGTACTCAGAGAACTTTTCTCTTTCTGGCTTCCCATGACAAGAGCTGTTCTTTTCATCCTTCTCATCCATCATATTTCACAGGAGATCCTTAAATACATCTAGAGTTTGCAAAGTTACCAGTTTTTTGCTTTACAAGTATTTATGTTGCAAACAAAAAAACCTGATGCTAAAATCTCACCATTCCTGTTGGCGAAAACTGAAATAATTGCTCAGTGGAAGAAACTGTGAATTTTCACAGTTTTATTCTGGGACTGAATTTTGGCCATTTTTGCAGTGTATGTGTTTTTTATGTGTATGCCTGCTTTCAAAAGGCCTGGAGGAAACACACCTCTTATTTAGCTGAAAGTCATGAAAAAGTTTTGGGCAAAATGACCAAAACCACTTTCATTTTCATAAATCTGATTGCTTTGACCTTTGCTGTCAGGGATGGAAAAGGAAGAAACTCAAATTAGAGGCTAGGCTTTATGAACTCTGGCTGTCAGAGTTGTTGGTGTCTGACCACTGCCTTTGATATCACCAGCAACAAAGATCATGCACTTCCAATTCTCTGTCAAAGCAGATCATCACTATATACTTCCTTGTAAGAGTTATCTGTTACTAAAGCCACCTGCCTGCTTTATGGTGGTCTCATGCCAGCCAGATGAGAGGGTTTTATCGTGTGCTTCAGTAGGAAAATAAAGTGGATCCTAAAGTGGACCATGCAGTTCCAACTTCTTCATGAGAAATGTTTTAATCTTCTGTTTTAAAACGCAGATAAACAGGCTTTTAAAAAGTTGTTATTATTATTATTATCGTTATTATTTTTAACTTTAGAGCTGGGACTATGAAAGCAAATTATTTTAAAGAAAAGTTAGAGTTAAAAAAGTCACCTTCATTTTCCACAGCAATTTTAGTTTCTCCTCAATTAAGAGGAAAACAGAAACTCCTTCCAGAAAAGCAGTCTGGTGGCATTGTCAGAGCACAGTAGCATTCTGAAGACAAAATCAACCCAAGAAGGGACCACAAAATTAATCTAAGCTGGTGCATTAGAGAGCACTTGCTTGACATTTGCTGCTCCTGTCAGGCCTAATAGAGAGATTTTTACCTGTATTTGCCTATTCAACATATCAGCCCCTCAGCCAATTTTGGAAATTATTTCTGATTTATGGCTCTCATTCTGGCGAGTGTCACCTCAACCTGTCAATTATCCCTCAAAGCAAATGCTAAGTGAATGCTAGCTGGGTAAAATTAATAAAGGAAACCTTTACCTTAAAAAAACGAAGACACAGGCTTATGAAAGGGATAATTCAGCCAAGCTTTAACTCAATTGCTGCTGATATTTTCTGGTGGCATAGAGAAGATGCTAGAAAAAAAAAAAAATACAAAGGGCAAATAGTCTGCCAGGGGGAACATAGTTTTTTAGCTCCTCCTCTGCAGAGCTCCTCAAGGTACCTTCTGACCCCTTGAGTTTTCATTAGCTCTATGTAACACCTTTATGTCACCTCGAAAGGCATAAAAGCTTTTCTTTGCCATCTGCCCCATCCAAAACACACTCAGTGCAGAGCAAAGAGCTGAGAAGGGTTTTCATGCTGTGCTTCAT
Organism: Netta rufina; assembly: GCF_964035555.1. Classification (NCBI taxonomy): domain Eukaryota; kingdom Metazoa; phylum Chordata; class Aves; order Anseriformes; family Anatidae; genus Netta; species Netta rufina. Next base: position 17,294,029 of record NC_140134.1, on the reverse strand, counting down.
GTTGCACTTCCACCCCACAGAAATACGTGCAATCGAGCCAGACAGGAACATTATCGGTTCCTTTTGTGTCTGTTTATGTTGGGAAGATGATAATGATTTGTGGGAAACCATAAAGATCAGCCAGTGCATCATGTGTCAGGAGAAGCTGTGGCAAATTCCTGAATCTATATCATTAATACATGGTTGCACCTAGTACAAAAAAGTGCAAAACCTTTTGTAATATCTACTGTACTGCATATGGGAAGTAGTATGGATCCTTCACTTGATGTCCATCTCCTGCCTGCATAATGCTTAGCTTGCCAGCTGAATTCTAGATGTTCTCAGTCTTGACTTTCAGTTGGGTTAAAGATCCTTTCAGATAATTTTGCCCGATATGGTATACAATATTTATATTGTATAACAATATTTATAAAATATTACCACACTTAATATTTATAAAAATTACCACATACGCATACTGAAGCAATCTATAGCTGACTCTTTCTTCATCTTTCTGTAAGGGTGGCATGGCACAATTTTTGTGAAAATTGTGTCTGAGAAGGTTGATGTTCTACTGCATATAATTTTATAAACCTAATTGCAAATGTAAAGTCAGTGAAATGACATTTTTTATCATGGAGTAGTACTGAGGTACTAACTTCGGAAGGCATTTTATTTCTGCATTTCTCTCAAAAACAGGTCTCTTGCATAAAAATAAATAAATAAAAAGATAGAACAGATATATACATATAAGTGTATAAGTATGTGTTCCCTACATTTTCACTTCAGAGTTACATGAAGTTCTTGATTATAAAGTCTGTTTCTTAATCGCTATGTGAAAGAGATTTCTGAAGGCATCAGTCTCTGGATCAGGCAGATTCCAGTGATCTTCCTCATTTTTCAAGGCTGGGCCTGACTTCATGACATCAAGACTTGCATGTTAGATTTACACCATCAGTTTTCTTTTGACCTTTGGGAAGCCTGGATCACAGATGTGAAAGGACCCAGATGGCCTGAGCTCCAGAGGTGTTGAACACCAGAAACACAAATTGAATTTTAATAGGACTTGGGACAGTTCAACACTTCTCATTATCACACTGAAGATTTCCTTGACCTATGTAAAGCTGGATTGTATTTCTCTTTTTTATTTGAACTCTTCATCAGGTCAAATTACCTTTGCATAATCAAGGAGATTTTAGTTCCTTCACTTTAGTATAAGAAATACATCACTTTCAAATATGACTGGGTAAGAATTCACAGGAACAGGGGAAAAAGAAAAAAAATAATAAAAAAAAAAAAATAAAAGAAAAACCTGCTCTAGTTTCATTTCTCACCAGGGAAAGCACTGACTATTCAGCTGGTCCATCTGCCTGAGAGAAGCCTCCACGTGGTTCTTCCTGCATGACAGAATCCTTATGTTACTCCATTTGGATCAATGATTTCTCATTTGGGGGCCAGCAAAGCCCTGTGAAAAGTGTGGTTCAAATCAACTGGGTCCTGCCGCAATCCTAAACCAAGGCTCTCTGCATCTGAGTGTTTATACTGTGTCCATCTGGGTTAGGAATTTCTTATTTGGGGCCTGGCTATGTCACAATTGCGTCATCTCCCTTAAAGGGAGGAGGAAAAAAAGAGAAGTCTGGTTGGGTGTCCGAAACCTATATAATTAAAAGGCAAGAGTTCAGCGTTCAATGACACAATGGTGAAATGCCCTGTTTTTCTGCAGCCTCAGGCTATTGAACCACAAATAAATCCCATTTTAATGAAAGAAATCTTATTTTGTCTACAAAAATCTGAAAGTCCAGGAACATAATGAGTGTATAGAGAAACCTCACATCATCCTGGCTGTGCAGGGGTTTGCCTGCATACCCCCATATAATTATATACAGACCGCTTATGTACCTTTATCACAGGCAGCTGGAGAGAAACGAGCAACAGTTCTACAGTCAAAGAGAGTCAAGAACCACAGGCTGTACATTTTTATGTGACTGTTACTCTGAACAACCTCCTTTAATTTTCCATTCTTTCATTTTAACAAAAGCTTGAACACTTCTCCATTGATTTGCCTATTCCACAGAGAGACAAGCAGAGAGAGGGAGGGAGTAAGTGAGAGGTGGGGGTTGATTTCCAATATTATGTAAAACATTTGGTTTCATGAAGCAAGCTGGAAAAGGGGATGAAAAAAAAAAAAAAAAACTTTAGGAAAATAGTTTTCCATTGAAATCAGTGTATAAAGTAGGTCCCACTGGGAATATGTTTTCTCAAAGCTAAATTTTTAAACTCTTTCTACACTTCCCATGCCACTTGTCAGCAGAGAAATGAAAGGGAAAAAAATAACCCTTGGGGTTTCACAGCTTTGCACATTGAAGAAATGAGGGATCACTCAATGGTTATCAGAATTCAGCATTTCTTGTAGAGGAAGAATCTGCCATCCCTCAGACTGTATCACACTTGTGGACATAAAATTAATTTATTATGGCATTTGTTCTTTATTTTTGGAGGACTTTTGTTTTGTTTCCTACATGTATTTTATTATTAGACACCACTAAAGAGTTTCCTCTACATACCATCTTGTGTGTGCATATTTTGCACATATCACAATCATAGAGTTAATTGCCCTCAGTGTAGTGGAATCCACCCAACCCACCCTCCTTTGGAGGACTCGGGCCACTAAGACAACTGTAACAATATGAAACCATTAATTCAGACTACTAGATTGGCACAGGCCAACCACTCCAAAAGTACTGAATTTGGGTCTGAGTTGCAGTAAAATAAAGAAACAGCTCTAGGGAAGATGTAAAACAATGCAAGCAATTCTGCTAGAACATCCCACATCTCCTCAGAAGGATAAGTTTACAGTTCTCATTGTTAAACTTGACAGGCTTCTTCCCTAAAGCCAATGATTTAATATGATGCTAATAGTTCCTAACCAGAAAGCTTCTCTCTGGCATAGGAATACCCTGGCGTTATTACTGTCACCTTTGCAAATATGTGCAAGAATGGTTGCACAAAATCATAGTCATCCTGTGCAGAAATAGTTCTTCCTGTTAGGAAATCTTGATATCTCAAAGAGAGAGCAGGTGAGTGCTCACAGCACCTCTGAGAACATTTTGCTTTGTATGAAGCTATGAGGCACAATTTTGAATCAGGGTTTTCAGTTTTGATCAAATCTTCTAGCTCTTAGGCAAAATGATGTTTTGCACAATTTCCCCTCAAAGCTATAAATTAGGCAAAGCTCTCTCACAACACAGCCCAGATTTGTGGACAAGCTTGCACAATATGTTTTGTGAATTCGTTTCCCAAATATGTGTGTACTTGGAATGAACTGCATACCTGATAAATGTGACCAGATACATCTATTGATATATCATTAATAGTTATACTAAGAAATTGGTATTATTTGAATTCTAAGAATATTGTGTTGAAACCAGTGCTTCCTTCCAGGTTATTTCTTTTCTGGTATCTATCTATCTATCTATCTATCTATCTATCTATCTATCTATCTATTTATTCTTTCAAAGGTGTTTGCTTATATATATTTGAGTGTATGGATAGAAAAATCAAAATGTTAGAATATTTAAAACAATAGCACTTACCATCTTTATTGTTATTATTATTAATATTAATATTATTATTATTATATCACATATATATATAAGCAAAAGAACCCTAAACAAGAACCCTAAACAACAACTGCCAATTATCAATCATTATGTTAGCACCCATTTTATCTCTCTTCTTTTTTTTTTTTTTTTTTTTTTTTTTTAGGACTTTCCCGTTTCTGGATAATTCTAGGGTCTACTTCAGGAGACATGCTAGATAATTAGATTTTAGTGACACATCATCATATCATAGAAATACATTTGCCAGGAGTGAAAGAAAAACTGACAGTATTGTTGATTAATCTTAATTATTGCCCCAGAAGTGTGGCAGCCATGTGGCTGAAACATAGCGAAAAGAATCCATCCCGTTCCCCATTACAGACCTCCTCAGATAGGCAGTCAGTAAAGCAATATTTTATGTTTCCTTATTTCACAGGAAGTTTAAGAGATGGTGCTGGGGAAAACCAGTATATTCACGGCCACAGCATGTTTACTGGCACCTGATACTTCTCTGCTGATCTGCGTCACGTTATTTTAGCATCATGGTAGTGACTGGCAGTGCCTCACTGTCTGCCTTTGGAAATGCTGCTTTATAAATTAATGGGTAGGTCAGACTGGATACATATTTTATATGTCTAGATGTCTAGTCATACATATTCCTTGGGTCTCTTGCCTGTGTAGCTGGGGCAAATCTCAAAACACAACCTTGCAATTCTTGCATGCAATTCCTAGGAGGCTAGGCAGAGCTGTGTCCCTGAAAAATTTTGGTTTATAATATGCATCATTGAATTCTGTAAGCTCCACTTAGAGTGAAAGAACACGAGCAGACCGTGTTTCAACTTGAAACAGTGTGAAAACAGTGATTTCTTTTATGTGGGATGCCTGCCTTGACTGACACTCATTGGTTATGGGCCATACTGTACGGAAAATTTGCTCTCCAACACCAAAGTTAGTTGAAGAATATTTTCTTGCTTTTCCCTCCAAAATGTATGCAAAAGAATTGGAGATTTCCTGCTCGCTATAAGCCAGAGGGAATTGAGAGCAGGTATTTATTCACATGTTACTCAGCTGCTCATTTGCGAATAGGGGGGCCATGTTTTCATAGACCATGTTTCATAGGCAGCATGTGTTCAATAAAACGTTTGTACACTTGCCAAAAATCAGGCTGCCAGAGTGATTTTCATGGATTGTGTCAGCAAATGTTATTAGCAAATTGTGTAGTTAACCTGGTGTAAGACTTTTATTACTGCTGGGTATACTTACATATCAAAAAGCTTCTGATCCCCGCCCACTCTAAGCCTTCGGCAAAGAGAATCTGTAGTTGTTTTTTTTTAAGAGACCGTGTTTACAGCTAACTAGTATTGTTCCTAATCCTGTAAAGTCTATGTGGGAGAGAACCCCATCAGTTTCAGTCTTAATTAGTTTTGGCAATTAGTTCTCCTGGAAAGGACCATGAACAAGGTCCAGGAGGCTTCTCAGCACATTATTCCTCTTCAGAAATGAGCCTTCTTGTGGCTGTGTGAACCTTTGCAGGCATGAGGAAAAAAAAAAAAAAAAAAAAAAGCAGTGGAAGTCACTACAGATATTGCCAGTCTGACAGAAGAAGAAGTTGGGCTGTTGGGCTTCAGGACAGCATAGTGGGAAAGCTGTTAGGGTACAAAGGGGCAATCTGTGGCTATACAAAATTAGAACAAAAAAGCTGTGTGCTACATCAGAGGGTCCACAAGAGGAGACTAAATCCTTTCTTATTTAGAATTATGTTAGTAATTACTGATTTAGGGGAAAAGAGAAGGGAAAACGTATAGAATTTTGTCTCAGGAGATATCATTACATCATCATTTGTACTTCAGATTCTGTTAAATGATCAGATTTTATATAATTTGATTAATTAAAAAGAAAGGTTTGTACTACTGCATTGTAAATTATTTAAATCCAAAAGTAGCTTAAATTTCCCAGTTATCTATTAGACAGTCATCTTGGCCAGGGAAGACAAGAGGACAGATGAATTTCCTGAATTAGAAATGTAGGTACTGAACTCAGGACCTCAGTTTGTAGCGCATCCTTTGCAGAAACTGCTTGGCTTTTGCTCTGCTGTCTCTCCTTCTCTGGTAAATGAAGTTAGTCATGGGGCTTTCCTGTCTTCCCTTCATTAGCTGACAAATAACTATGCGAAGAGGCATATCCTAATATGATGGCAATCACAGTATATCTCCTCATATGGCTAAGATCTCTTAGAAATACACAAAATAAATGGTGAAGTCTGCCCTGGATTCAGAATAAGTGCAAAAGCATGATGTGGGGGCTGTTAAAAGGAGCTGAAATTATTATTTCCTTTTGTCTTTGTGCCGAGCACTGAGTTCAACAGCATTATTAATGCCATTATGCACCTTGAAATATTTTTTTCTGAAGCACTGGATATATTTTATTCCAGCTTGTCCAGTATAAATACATAGACAAATCCTCCTGGGATTTTATTTTTATTTTTTATTTTATATTATTTGTGTGTGTGTGTGTGTTTGTTTTAACCAACCTACAGAATTTAGAGGGAAATCAAGCAGTATGACTCTGTTCAGATATTTTGCCTCTTGAGCTTGGTTGGTTTTCTTCCTTGGTATCCTGATTTGAAGGCACTTTAGTATAGAAGAAAGAATCTGTTATAGTATCTGATATGCACATGATGAAGGATGTGTCTTTCTAAACTGCTGTCTTCATAAAAGTCCTGTTGCTGGGAGGTTTGTATAATTTATTTGTGGTAATATTGGGAAGCTATGCTATTAAATTCTCACCAAATTCCCTGGAAATCAAGCTGGACTGCAGTGGATCTCTGTGCAGAAGTCACTGGCTCCATTACATCATGCACCTATGCAAATTCTTAAGCTCAAGTGTACAAGCAAACAGCCTATAGTCTGCCTGATTTCCATAGGATTCCTTCAGAGTTTTTCACAGTATAAACAATCCTTAAAGTTTTCAGGTGTTTTTAGCACTTCAGAAGGGATTCACATTTAAGTCACTCATAAACCATGTCATGACATAAAAATCTTAGTTTAGGGGTTAAAATTAATTCAATCATTTTAGCCCTGAAACAGGTCAGAGAGGAATTATTGCAGGGCCTAGCTATGGTAGACACGATAACTTTCTGAATGTGGAAGGAATACTTCAATCCCGTGGAGCAAGGGGAGAGGAGCCCCTGAAATTTGGTGCTGGTTGGACCGAGGCTTGTGTCAAGATCCTTACTTTTGAAGGACTGGCTGCCCTTCAAAATATATAGTAGGAAAAAAAAAATAGAATCATAGAATATCTGAGTTGGAAGGGACCCACAAGGATCATTGAGTCCAAGTCCTGGACCCCGAAAGGACCACTCAAAAAAAAATATCAGATCAGATCCATCATGATTTCCATGCACAGGTCAAGCAATGACCAAGAAGCTGCATGCAAAATAGAAAGGAGAGGTGAGAAGGGGATATTCCAGTGGAGGGCAACAAAGATGATATGGGGCCTGGAGCATCTTCCCTATGAAGAAAGACTGAGAGACCTTGGTCTGTTCAGCCTGGAGAAGAGAAGACTGAGAGGGGATCTCCTCAGTGTATATAAATATCTGAGGGGTGGGGGACAGAAGGATGTAGCCAACCTCTTTTCAGTGGTTTGTGGGGATAGAACAAGGGGCAATGGCTGCAAGTTAGAGCACAGGAAGTTCCGCACTGACATGCAAAAGAACTTCTTCACAGTGAGGGTGACGGAGCATTGGAACAGGCTGCCTAGGGAGGTTGTGGAGTCTCTTTCTCTGAAGATATTCAAGGCCTGTCTGGTCGCCTACCTGGGCAGCCTGATCTGTGGAACCTACTTTGGCAGGGGGGTTGGACCCGATGATCTTTCAAGGTCCCTTCCAACCCCTACATTTCTGTGATTCTGTGATATTTAGAAATTATTCCCAGTTCTTCTCTCCATGGTGTTGCCCCAGGGTGTTTCCCAGTGGGAGAACACTTTGGATTTTCCAGAAGGCTTGAATAGGAAATGGTTAATGTCATCATCACCAAGAACTGCAGTGTGTGTGGAATAAAAGCTAGGCATTCTGCCGATCAGCCACCAAGAACATGCTCTGTGTTAGACATTTAATCATATTACTGCTCCCAAAGCCATCGGAGCCAATTTAATCAAATTGTATCATGGACGTGGTGTTATTGTTTTTAATGCCTATTAGGAAAATAAAAGTTAGCACTTATTAAATGAGGATCCTCTTGCACTTTGATTGCTTTGCTAATTTCTTGCTGATAATCCCTTGTTTTGTCTTCAGATAGAAGGGTGGATTTTTGTCAAGTTTCTCAGCAAAGGTCGGCATGCTGCAGGGTCTCTGACATCAGCTGCACGTAGGAAATGAAAAATAAAAATAGAACCTTGTTCTTCTCTTGCTTGTACCAATACCAAGTCAGAACAAGTACAATAAAGTCAATGGAGTTATTTCAGTGTAAAATGAATGGATGTCAGTGTGACTGAGAGAAGAAGAGGGATGTCCATCCATTTTTTTCTGGCAATAACTATATTATCACCCTGTTGCAAGAAGGTGTGCAGAGCATAACAGAGAGACAGACAAACAAACAAAATATGATGGAGTTGAATTTCAAAGGTGGAACATTTATCTGCTAAAAATCACCCAGTAGCTTTCAGGAGAAAAAATGGGTTTTGACAGGATGGTGATGGCAGGGAGTGGTACTATATATCTCAAGAAATTGGGGACTAAGCTTATCTGAGGAAAAAAAGAAAAAAAAAGTTTTGCATTTTGTTTGAGGCATAGGTGACTGGAACCAATTCCTGTTATTCGTCTGCATCAAGGTGTGATGGATCTCTGAAGGTTTGTTAAGTATATGAGCTGAAATCATGAAGTTTATATGTTGGGCATCCTAAGGCACTCATGGGAAAATTATCATACTTCTTCAGTCATGCTTAACGACAAAGGAAAGAAAGATGATCCAAATATTAATTAATCATCACAGGAGATCAAGATGAAGTACTTTCCTTCCCAGTATCAATTGGCTAAATGAATGAGGCAGATCCTGTGCTTTTCTGGATGCATCAGTTAAAGGCCACTACTGAGACAGGGAACCTGTTCTGATGAGCCATTGCTTTCCTTCATTAAGGCAGATTCTCTGTTGTTAAATAAAATGCTTTGGAAACAGCATGAACAAGATATACTGCACTTTCAGTGTTTACCATTACAGGAGTAGCAACAGCAGTGATATTTGAAGGCATAGTATTTTTCCTCCTTTCTTCCTGAATCTAATTTAAAGTTGAAAGAAGGTTTCTGGAATAGTAACAGAGCAACAGTAACTGCTGGTTCTATTCAGCTTACACCCAAATAAAATGGTTCATTTCAGCTAAGTACAATATCATGCAATGCTGGTTAGTTTAAATGCTTTGTTTAGAGGGTTGTTTTTTGCTTAAAAAAAATTATACAGATACTGCTGAATGAGCAGTTAGGAAACACATGTTTCCGAACTGCAGTTACAAGTATTATAAAATATGATTGATACCATATGCTTTCATTCTTTTCTTTTCTGTTTTTTTTTTTTTTTTTTTTTTAAATGCAAATTAAATTTTGAAAAAGCTTTTATGCCATTTTTATATTTTAAAATTAGTAATAATAATTTAAAAATGGTCTGAGCCATGTGGTACCAGAGGTTATGGCTCTGCTCTGCCACTAAATAGACCCAGGTTGTATTTGGGGTGGAACATTTGACTCCCTGGGGCTGGAGGCTGCTGTATCAGCCAGCTGGTGGCCAAGTATTTGAGCCAACTCAACCAATTAGTTGAGTCCTCCCATCCGGTGGCTGGACTTGTTCAGTGTATGTCTTGCACATTTATTTATTTATTTATTTATTTATTTATTTATTTATTTATTTATTTATTTATTTTGTAGCTGAGATGTGAATCAGGACAATTCTAATTTATATGTGGCAGTTCTGCCAGGATAGCCAGAGGACCTATGCAAGGCATGGTTTACTAGGAAAACACTCTGCAAACATACCATGGAGCCACAAAATAGTTGTGTGGTTGGTCCCCTTGATAAGTGGGAGTAGCGGAGATGATCAGGTTACTTTGGGGCAACCCTTGGAAGGAAAAATCTGTGGCAGTCCAAAAAAAAAAAAAAAAGTCAAATGGAGTTTTAAAGGGGTTATAAACTAGAGATAGGCAGACAAATGAAAGTTGGTTTTTGAAGAAGAAGAAGACAACTGATAGAACTAGTGAGAACACTGAATCCAGGACAGATATGGTCAATATTTTTAATGCTTTGCTATTCAAGCTCTTTGGGTATGTCTTCAGAGACAGCTTCATCTAATTGTAAGAAATTCTTGCATTCACCTCCATGAGCTCCAAGTCTCATCTAAGAGCTCTGCTGACACTGAACCAAACACAAGAGAGATGTGGAACTCACAGCACCACTGTAAACAAAGGGTACAGCTTCATCTCAGTTATACAGAAAATCCTTCACTAGGGTCCCCAGTTCCAAGTGAAAAACTCGGCAGCTACGTAATACAAAATACTGCTTGTATATACTTTTTTTTTTCCCGCTAACTTGAATTTGTTAAAAAAAGATGTCACAGCTTAACTCTGTCCTGCCAGGCTTTTTGCCAATGCAGATATTGTCTGTTCGTGCCACTCTTTCTTTAAGCCAGATCAGATATTGTCTGTCTAGACACAGCCAGTGTAAATCTGGCATAAACTCCATGTTGCGTGTCCTGGGTAGCTTGACAGAGATTGGGCTGTGTGTATCTGCCCAATCTGAATTAAGCTGTTACTGCTGAATGATCAGTTAACTCAGAAACATGCTACTAATGACAGGAGGATGATGGTCAGCCTTTGAAATGAGCAGAAACTTGGCCTCCCTTTCCCCTGTCAAAATCTAATATTAATAGGGGAAACTCTCTTAAAAGCCAATGGTATAAGTACAAATGCAAATCTTATCTTTGCCTTGTTATTTTAATATTTCATTTCCTTCTTTCCATATGAATTCAGCAACTCTATTATTGCCAACTGTCAGAGGCATGTGGGAAAGAGGAGGTGGTGGGAATAAAATAGTTATATTTATTAGATCAGCGGGAACCAGCATGGAAATGGACCCCTTTCTTCAGCATCGCCAGAATAACACTGCATCCTGCTGTGTTACCTTTGGTCCATTCATGTCAGGCAGGCAATCCCAGGTTAAGGAACACACACACACACAAAAAGGTGATATACAGAGGGTTGGGAATTAAAAGCATTTCACATCTATTTTACTTGACCTATAATTCCCTATCATTATTACCATTATTTTCTGATTCATAAGAAATGCTGTGAAAAAACATAATCCTTTTGAAAAGTTTCTATCTCTTAAATGTTTTTATACCACAGCATTGAAATAAGCTACATTATGCTAAATGTTACTTATATGCTATTTAGTTTGAATATCATTGTTTCTGGCTATGGGCTGCTCTCACTGTTAGCCCATGGTCTTTTCTCCATGTGATGTTGCAGTGTCATCTTGTTCTGAGAGTGTTTAATATTGCTAGAGCAATAAAACACAAAGCAAATGTATGATGTTGGGAAAAATACCCAGGAGCATCCCAGGGATGCTGTCTTCCAGAAGCATTATTCTGTTACAGAGGGGGAGATGTGGAGGGGGTCCACACAAGAGGCTGTGCAAGAGGAACGTTCCTGTTCTTGTGGGCAGCAAAAGGAAGAGCTGTGTCTCTCTGGAAACCTTGCCTCATCCTCCCTCCACCCCATTCCTCCACCCCCTCATTTCTCTTCATGAGCTCCTCGCCTCTGTTTATGTTTTAGGTGACAAGACACAAACCAGAAATGGGAACGGGAGTGAACGAGGCTGTGTGCGGGGTTGTGCTGGAAGCGGCAGGCTGTGATTCCAGCACATGCATTTGGCATTTGGCAATATACCGCCTCTTCAGCCTATGCTCCGTGCAGATTCCAAGGGGATGATTCATCCTGACAAGGGAGCCCATGGCTCCTTTAATGCCAAGCATTTACTCTGCAAAACGTGAGAGACAAGAGGAAAGATCTATTTCTTTCTGATTTTTGTGAAGAACTCCCTCCTCCTTCCCACCCCCCACCCCATCCTGCATAGTTTAGACAGAGACTTTCCTATGAGAAACTTTGTGTTCATGACATAATTCCATGGTTTTCAACCCAACTTCTTCTGCATTTTCCCCTCTCCCTCTCTTCTCACAATTCACAAGCTGTGTGAGATTACCAGTACAATTAAAGCCACGGGAAGAGGAAAAAACTGGGTATTAGGCCTTGATAACCCTGTCAGGGTCATTTGCCAATAGGGAATGGGGGTCAGTCACAAATTCCAATTTTAGTGTCCGTGACAAGCAGTAATAATCAAAGGAACACAGGAAAGCAGATACGTGATCTGAAATCATCTATAACCAGAAGTGTTTATCTAGAAATGCTACTCTCTGGCCAGATGTCTATCTCCTCCTTTTTGCATATATTTCTCTTTTGGAGAATGGTCCTTATCTAACATCTAACTTCTTTTACAGTCCTAGTTTGGAAAGGTCTCACTGGTCACACGTACCTTTGGGTAGAAAGGAAGGCTGCTGATTACATATTTTTCTTAACTGGCGAGCGGCTCTTGGAGAACAATGCACGATATAATTATAGAGTTGCTTTCAAAGATGAAGATAAATTAAGCTGTTGCAGCCATGGGGGTAAATATTGAAAGGTTCATTGCCCACTGAGTGGAGAAAGATATCATTTTGTGATCAAAAGGAAAACCAACAGAAAGATGATAGGGATGAGTCTTGTGCATACTTGTTCATTGGGTTTTAGAAAGGTTGGATGAAATACACTTCTGCTTTTGATAAAACCCTACCTTGAAAGTGGAGATGAGGATATAAAATCAGATTCTGGGAGATATGGAAGCTAGCATGAATATGTGATTCAGGTCTACCTTTTTTTTTTTTTTTTTTTTTTTTTTTTTAATGCAGTTGTATTTTTAGAAGCAATCAAAACTCTTCTGAGAAATCCTTCACATTCGAGAATTCAGGCCAGAACTGCAAGTTGATTCAAGCTCCCTATAGGTAACAGGGATTTCTCTGCTGATGACACCTAAACACATAAAATTTCTGGATCTGTTTTCTGGCCAGAAGTAACACCAGACTGAGACAGCAGCTGCGAAAAAAATCTCTGAGGTTTGGCTCATAGGAACATATGGGGATGGTTAACTTTTAGCAAAGGCTTCTGTGGATTTACCCTAAGTGGGGTTAGTCCTGAGCTTTGTAGCTCTACAGTACAGATCTACAGCTCCAAGGTTGTTTTATAACCTGGGGTTTACATTCTGGTCTATGTCTATATATGATAAGGAGCTGAAAACCTGAAGACAGAGGTCTGAATGAACTCTAGGTCTTTCTTTTGAATAATTTGTGCTGCAAATATATTGAAATTAATTGTATTTTCTTCTTCTGCCTGTATGGAATTTCCCCTTACTCTCACTGGCCATTATTAGGAAGTGCACATTCAAGCAATAATTTATAGTCAACAGCTAAACAAAAATAGGCTTAGGAAAAAAGAAAACAACACTTTTTATTTTTAATTTTATTTTTTTTTTTCCTGGATATTTGGTCTTTCCCTCTAACCCATCTACCATGCTTAACTTAGAACAGTTTTCAACATAGGGTAAGTCCTAAGTTTAGGGCTAGCCATTTACTACTATTTACTTACTTGTCCTTAGTCTCCCCATCGTTAAAAAAAAAACAGTGATAAATGCTGATGGGCGAGGTGCAGTGATATACCAAATAAAGATCTGGTGCTGCACACAGAGAAGAATCCTTTAGCTAAAAACAAGAAGGAGAAAAATTTCTTTTTAAGGTTTTGTTTACTTCTGGTCAGATGAGTGGAAAAAAATTAGGACATACACACTCATCTCATCATTGACTTGAGAATATGTGGCAGCACTGGGCAAAGGTGCTGGGCTGCAGCAAAATAAATAATCAGAATTACAAAGTCTTGGGCCCGAGCAGCCTGCTTGGATGAATCAACTGTGTCTGTCTATAGGTGGAGAGCAGTGCCACTTGGGCTTTTATTATATTCTGTATTTCCAGTGATGGGTAAGCTCATCCTTTCCCTACAGGTTAATGACACTGTAAGCAAGAACAGCAGAGGAGTGGCCAACATAGCAAAAGTCAAAATGCTGGTCCAAGTGAACTGCTCTTAAAAAGGCTGAAACTCTGAGTTAAATCACAGGCCCACCACAGCACTCTGTGAAGGGGATTTACATACAAAAGTAATGCATACAGCTCATGGGGAGGAAGAGAGAAACTTTGGTCAGGTGGGCCAAACACTGAATCCAGCCTCCTCCTCCTGGTGTGTGACTACAGGTAAAATTCAGGCATCTGAGGGAAGACTAGTAGATGTTTGGGCAACAAAGGAAAAACAGTAAGTCAAAGTCCTTGCCATAGGACATTCGGGCCATTCTGATAGCTATAACGTTGGATTCATAAAAAATACCATGGGACTTTCCAAAGTTACTAAGAACTTAGTAAAACCCAGATGGCAAGATTTTTTTTATTTTATTTTTTTTGACCTCTGTTTGCCAGCACTCTGTGGGAGCGTGCAAAGTTATATGACCCTTAGCTTTACCTCACACAGTCCCACCATAACTCATTTTTGTGGGGCTCTGACCTATGATGGCATGCTGGCCTTGAAGCCACAGTGTGAAGAAGTGTACCCAGGCTTGGAAGTCTATCAAAGTATATCCAGCCCTCTATTGTCTGGGCACAGGTCTGCAGTTCTCACAGATGGCAGTGTTTATCACTCTGCCTTTGGCACCTGAAAAAACAGCACAGCAGGTACCATCACAGTTTGCTTGTAAGCTGATAGTTCTACCAAGTATTTTAAACAGCAACCATATTTTTGTTAAATCTAAGGTCCGTCAATAGCAACATACTTTATGAAACCATTTCCATCATAATATAACATTTGTGTTTTCTGTTTCATGGAAAGCAATATATTTATTGCATGCATTTGTGGTTTTTCACAGTGTTTTGGCCAGGGTCTCAGCTGGAAATGATTGGCATTGTTTCATGGACTTCATCAGAGCTTTGATGACTTACAGAAATTCTGGCCTCTTATATGTTGATTCAACACTAGTCTGTTTAATAAATGCCCACTCACATACTTATTTATCCCCAGAACAAGAAAGACAACAGTCAGCAGATGAGCAAGTTTCTTTATCATCAGTATTTTTCAGGAGACTTCTGTATTTCTGGATACAAATACGTCCCACCATGACTGAATGTAGCTGGATGGGAGCCTTTCTGGTCAGAAAAACAGACACAGATCCCAAGTGATCAACCGAAAGGCCCAGGGCATAAGCTGAAGCATGGCACCATGTGTGCCATTTTGAAAAGCCATGACAGATTCATGCTGAGGTTAATGTGCCATTCATTATAATTAAAGAATTCCTATTTATGTGTCTTACTTTGATGCTGGCTTTTAGTCATTAACGCTGTGGGTGACAG
Source organism: Netta rufina (assembly GCF_964035555.1). Taxonomy (NCBI): domain Eukaryota; kingdom Metazoa; phylum Chordata; class Aves; order Anseriformes; family Anatidae; genus Netta; species Netta rufina. The sequence goes on along the minus strand of NC_140134.1, from coordinate 17,278,938 downwards.
AAGTTTGCTGCAGTCTCAGTGCCTTCAGCTGGTAAATCTCCATTGAAAGAGAAGCTGAAAAGCTATTTGGATGGGGCCAAGTATGATTCAGTAATGCTGAGGACGATCTGACATTGCTTTTGTAGGATATGTTGAAACACTCCAGAACAGCAAAGCTCAGGACCAAGCCTGGTTAGGTAAATCCATATAAACTTTCTCTATATTTACAGGCTCTGGAAAATGCCCAGACAGCTTGAACTATAGGCAAAAAAGAAAAAACAAAACAAAAAAAAACAAAACAACTCATATTTGTCTGTGTACCCTCAGTTATAAATGATGAATGAAGGAAATTCAGCCACACACTTCTTTCGTATTCTTGCCTTTCCAGCAAAGAATAAAAAAAATAAAAATATATTGCTATACTGTAAAAGATGCACCTTAGGCTGACACTGTGCCCAGACAGAAAAGGCCTGTTTTTAGAGCTGCTGAGCACCTACCAGCGATACCTGTAGCTTGAGATGCTTGGGTTGATCTTTATCCAAGAAATGAGAGCTGCTTTTTTATCTGGATCCTTGGGACATTCTGTCTATGCTTCATCTGCAACCTACTGATGAAGTGGGAGAAAAAAGGAGTTGCAAGGCATGTCCTGCTGAGTCAGTAAGAAAATCATTACAACAGGTAAATCATCACCTGTAAGCTCATACACAGAGTCTGTCTGAGTATAGGATTTGAACATGTAGACTAGGCCCTAACAAATCATATATGTTTTTTTCTTTGAAGTGTGCTTCCAGCCCAATTTCTAACTGCTGCTTTTTTTTTCAACTGTTGCCCAGCAAGTCCCTGCCCAGCTACTGTCTGGTTTTATTTGAGGAGTTAATGTCTGTGTTGAGGGATCTCCTTGGAAATCACCAGGATGCTAAAGATAGCCAATAGCATGTAAATCAAGCCTAAAGAAAATGTACTTCTTCTCGCTAGTAAGGAGATGACCCAGTGAGAAGACGGATCACCCAGCCCTGTATTTGTCTCTGAATTCAGAGACTACAAAAGCCATTTGTCCACCAGAAGGATGAAGATGGCAGTCTGCAGACCGACAGTGCTTAAAGACAGCAGTTTCACTGTTTGACATGTTTGGCCAAGGTAAGATTTATATCCTCAGTCAGTGGGAATCTGAATCAAGTGCAGCTGCATCTTTCTTGCTGGTTTTCTTTTCCAGCAAAGCATGAGGGCTGGGAGGAGTGAGAGGGAGCAAATGGACACAGGTTTCCGTGAAAATTAGGACAGTGCTAGTAACAAATTCCTCAGAAGAAAGACCAGTACAACTGAAAAGCTGTTGCTGTGTTGAAGAAGGCCTAGTTTCACTAAGCAGCTGGGGAGCAGAGAAAGATATGAAGTCTCAGAGGAACACACTAAAACACATAAGTAATTCTGGTTACCTTTCAACCTCAGGGCAGCTGCTGCCCTGACCTGACTCTCATTCTGGGACTGTGGCTGAATTGCCTGACACAAACATACATGCAGTAAGTGATATTTATGTGGATGTGAAGGTCCCCTCATGTGCATGCCTGTTCTCACTTTTAAACAGCCACTTGATCAGATCATTAAGGAAAGACAGAGCTGAAAAACAGAGGCCTTATCAGCTTCAGTTTGGTCTGTGTGCAAGTGGATTTGCTTCTTTATCCAGGGCCAAACTAAAGCAACACAGAATACAAAGTACAAGGCTTATGTGGATGCTATTTTTCCCCAGCATAACATGAAATGGGCACACTGCCATTATAAAGACCAATGGACTGCTTGGAGTCTGAAGCCTTACTGCTAAGTAACTCACATTTGTGGTGTGGTGTGCTTATGTACAGATGGTGAGAGAGAACTCAGACTTGATCTACCACAGCTTCTCCTTACATAGACACTAGAGAGTAAACATTTTCTACCTTCTTTTGCTGCTTTGAGACCTCTCGACAAAAAGGAATAAACTAAAATGAACAGCTTTTGGTAATAAACACATAGCTGAGATGAGGGTTTTCTTACTAGCAGATGTGGAAGTTTTCACAGATCCAAGGAAGACTGATCAAAGGAATGGAAGAACCCTACTAAATATTTACAAATCATGAAGTGTAGTGGACAGCAAGATATGCTTGACCTAGTTTTATACTTTTGCCTAAGCAACTGTTCTTGCTACAATTCAAGGCAGGATCCTCGTCTAGACTGACGTTTGGTTTGCTTCAGTGTGGCCATCCTTATAATAATGCTGTTCCTGTCTGTCATTAAAAAACATGCACATATGCTCTTTGCTAAGTGCTACTCAGGGACAAGTGATTCCTTTCTATTCATGCAAGGCGGTGAGCTTGTTCTTGTTCCAGCTCCCAGCACATAAGGAAGGGCAAGCCCTTCCCTACCCATCCCTTGCTCCCACAGCTGCTTCTGTGGGTGGGAGAGGCAAACCACAGCTCCCTCTGGAAAACAGCCCTGGAAACTCCCTGAACTGAAACTTTGCTTCCCTTCCCTGGCAACAAATTACTCATGTACAGCCAAATCCCACACTTACCATTATAGGGATTCGGTATTTCATAAAGGAAAAAAAAAAAAAGAGAGAGAGAGAGAGAGACGGATTTCAAAAACTGCATCAGGACGACCTCTAGGCGTGATTTTGATAGTTTTGGTAATGTTTATAAAATGGTAACAATACAAGGATAAGAAGAGGAATTTCCTAATTTTCTCTTGTTTTTAATCGTAAACACAGCTCCAAACAATCTACACTGTGATGTCATTGTGGTACCCCAGCAAATGTCTGTGATGTCTCATGGCATGAAGGTTTCAGGCTTCAAGTAAGGGAATTTGTAAGCAAGATCACTCATGCCATCAGGGTGCAGAATCCTATTTTCCCTTAAAGAATCCTTATTGTGACACCAAAGCAAAGAGAGACATAGCAAAGGTAGGTGTGCAAATTAATTATTTCTCTAGGGATTTTTCTTTTTAAAGACTTTTTGTCACCAGATATTAAAAGTTCTTTCAGAGGTGTTCAGGAGAGAACACTTGAAGCTCCAAGAGCTTCAAGGGGCTCTGAGGTATTTGTTTATAGAATGATTTGGAGCAATGCACAGGCATGTAAAATCAGTGAAATATTGGATGTTGCACCATTATTTCTTTCACTTTTGGGTGCAGAGTAATAAGGACTTCAGACACAAATACAGTGATATCAATGAAAATAGAAAGAGAATGAGAAATCAAAGAGCATTTTAAAGTGCAAATCTGCAGCCATTGAATCATTAAAGGGATAAAAATGTGGAAAAAAAGAGAGAAGTTTATGAACTCCGTGTTTAACGGAAGCAGGCTGGGAAAGAGTTTAGCTGTCCTTCTAGAAAACAAAAATTAATTTGCTTTGGCCAAATTAAAATTAATTAAAATTATGCAATGTTGCCCTTGTGTTAATTTTAACGGTGAGGTTGTTGTGATTTAAGGCTACAATTAGTTCTAGTGTTTGAAAGAGAAGCACTGTAATCGAGACAGGACATTTTAATAATCCTGGTTATAAACATTTAATACATCATCTTTAGGGACTCACAAACACATTGTAATTAACTTTTACAACTGAAATAAATCAGATTGCATTAGCATATTGCAAAGGAAAAAATCATTTGCATGATTGAAAACAGCTTCGGAAAATTATGTATAACAGGCTTCATGTAAACATCAATGCAAGCTAGTCTCAAACTTTTGCAAAGATTTTTTTTAAGGTTATTTTTAGAACAGTTACAAAAGCACTCCCATTTCTTTTCCCCCTGTTAAACCTCTCCCTGTATCAGGAATGTCACTCATTCTACCTTGTATGTACTTTTTCATACCAGTAATAAATGTGTACATGACCAAGGTCAACGAATAGCATAAAACACAAGATTAAGGTCCTGATCCTGCAAGTACTTAAGATATGTGAGTAACTTTGCTCATGTAAAAGCTCCATTGACTGCACCATGTCTGCTGATATGAATAAAGTTCTGCCTAAGTGTCTTCAGGGTTATGGTACTAATCATTCATCTTCACTCTCAACCAAAGAAGTCACAAACAAAATATACTGAAAAGCTCTAAACAGGATCTGAACTGCAAAATCACCAAAAGAAACGGAGAAAATATGAAAACAACCAAAGGCCAAGTAGGAAACTTGTTTTAGTTTATTTCATTTATTGCAGTCAAAAAGGAAATGGCTGACCTTCTGACCAGACATCTAGATCCACCTGCTTCCAGGGAGCTTTGATTCAGATTTGGGCTGTGATCATGTGAAAGTTTGTTCTTATAGTCATTATTCTAACCCTCAGAGTTAATGTGGACAAAACCTGCATTCCTATTAGCTTAGAAATTCCAACACCACCATTAAAAATTTGGGGAAGTTCTGTATGGGATTTCCTGGACTGAGATCTCTGTTGATAATATAAAATCAAAGTACCTTATTAATACACACACACACACACAAATATTAGAAAAAAAAAAAAAAAGAAAAAAAAACAACACGTATTTTACATAGGTCTATAAAGTTGAACCCCCAGTGGATGAATTTTAATCTTCTTTAAGAGTAGTCTGATATTTGATCTAAGCCTGTGATGAGTAGTTAAGATACACAAATGACAATCACCTCTGAGCTATCCAACTCAAGTGATATTGGTGTAAAAATGGGTGTTGGTCACTCTAACACAAACCCACAAAGGAAGACTAGAGGAAGAGAAGAGATGGGGAATGGACAAATTCAGTGGAAAAAGAAGATTCCAACTAGATTGAAAAAGAAGAGGCCATAGATGAAGGAAGTTTCAGATGAGACAGTATGGTAAAGTGGATCCTGCGAGAAAAGTTGCTGATTAAGTACTAAAAAAATAAAGGAGAGTTTAAAAAATTGGACAAGGAAACAGAGGGGTCTCAGGTTCTGAAGTATATAGAAAAGTTTGCACAGACAACTTCTGAGGGATTGTCTGCTGATAATCCCCGCACCATTTGTAGTTCTGTACAGGATAAAAATTAGGTTTGCCTTTCATCAAGCGAGGTCTGAATTTCATTCCCATTGGCTGAAGTGCTTTGTCATCTAACACTTTGCTCACTCTGCTTTTTCTGCTTTTCAGTTTTTATTTTTTTTTCTTTTTTTTTTTTCTTTTTTTTTTCTTTTTTTTTTGTTTTTTTTTCTTTTTTTCCCATGTGGAACTATGCATTTGTGGAGCTACTTGAAGAATGAAGACAGGAAAAGAGATGAACCAAACTCTTTTTTTTTTTTTTTTTTTTTAAATTTTATTTTACTTTATTTTTGCCCCAAAGATGAAGAGGAGAAAGCTTTTTCTCCTGAGGCCACAGTGTATTGATTCAAAGGAGCAGTAAGTTAATTAACAGGAGTAGTGAAGCCTCCTGCATAATTAACAAGACATTTACCTAAAATCAATAATCTAATTGCCACACCTACCATACATGGGGGACAGTGTTTATCCTATTGAGAAAGACTCATTTATATCTGTGTGTTAACATGGTGATTCGTGGTTTGTTTAAGAGCCTAACCTGATCTGTAAAGTGATAATTTATTGAACGATCAATTAAACTTTTTAACCTTGCAAATATAAACAGGTAATGAATAGCCAAAAACCTATTTCCATATGAAAGTTCACACATTGCAGAGATTTTCATGTAGTTCAGATTATTTTTCATCAGTCCATTCTGGGACTTAGCAGAGAAGAATGAGGAAATATTTCTCTTTGAGAGGCATTCAGCAGCCTTCCTGGATTTTGGTCCTGCATTTATATTCTTTAATTTCAGGCTAGCATTGAAGTGCTCTGCCAGCCCACTTCTCCATGATAGTTGAAAAGCAGGGCCTTTTTTTTTTCCATTTTTTGTTTTCTGGGCAAAACAAATTGTGTCAGGAAGGAAACATGACCTCCAAACCACCTGGAGACCTGAAGCTGGCCAGAAATATGATGAACCAAAGCAACCACAGTATTGCTCTAATTTCACTGAAGGAAGAGTCCACCAGACCAGAACACTGTATCTGCACCATCGTGGTTAATTTTTTTCTTTTTTCTTTTTTCTTTTTTCTTTTTTTTTTTTCTTTTTTCTTTTTTCTTTTTTCTTTTTTCTTTTTTCTTTTTTCTTTTTTCTTTTTTCTTTTTTCTTTTTGTCTCTGTGATAAGGAGAAGGAAGAGAGGAAAGTGAGAGTAAGAGGATGAGAGGTTTATGCTATCAGAACATTGCTTTGCTTTGAGAATGACAGCTGGCATCCCTATCAGAAAGGTTGGGTCCACTGAAAGCTGCTAAAATCTGGAGCCTGAAATTGTTTAGACTCCTTTAAAAAGCCCTGTCTTTCATCTTGCAAGTGTAAAATTGGACTTGAAGATATCCCAAGAACTAATTTTCTCCTGAGTTTTCAAGTATATGTCCCAGCTTGTGTTAAAATGGCATGGGGCCCAGCACGGAGGTGTCAGATTGTTTTAAATGATATCTTTCATTTTGGCATGTTGATGTTTTCTAGTCTCACCCAGAATTTTGATGGTGTGGAGAAACAGAAGACAAAATAAAAAATTAATGCAATGGTTTTCAAACCTTGTCTCCAGAAATCTGGGCCACACAGCAATCCTTTTTTTTTTTTTTTTTTTTTTTTTTTTTCCAGAGAGGGATTCTGGATTTGGTTTGAGGCAATGGGATTTTGACACTGTCTTGCAAGAGACAAAAGAGCTCTTTTGTCTATGCTAGGAAGTCACTGGGATAATTCAAGCCACTAGTAAAATAAGTGATTGAAAATCCATAGCACCTAATAACATTTGCTAAAGAGTGTCTGAGAGAATATAAATTGAATAAATATATCTTTGAGTTCTTGGAGCCTTTTGGCTTTAATAGGCACTGTGGTGGAAGAGAGATTTGAAGCTGTCAGTCACCCTGAGCTTTCTGATCCTTAGGTGCACCTTAAAGCCATAGACCATGGCTTAGGAGAAGTCTTGGGAACAACATTCAAAATCCAAGGTCATGTGTGAAAGAAAGAATGAATAGATCTAACTAAACTAAAATGCCTTAACTTCCCTGCTGGTAGCCAGGGTTTGGTAGTGAATTTTTTATTATTATTATTTAATGCATTTCAATAAAATTAGGGCTATCAGGGTCAATGAAATTTGTCACAGGAGTGAGGAGGGCAACTTACCTATACATACAGCAGACAGGGACAAAACTACTGTGTGCACTGTATTCAGCATCCCATTCTATCTTTTCACGTTTTATTAAATATTCAGACTTTCTCAAGGAACATTAAAAAAATGACTATAGACCCTATAATTCCTATGGCAGCGTTTGGAGTATTATGCAAGCTGATGTCCTGCTATCTCCGGAGAAAAAGTTCTATGCACTTCTTTACCTCCCCATCACAGTTTTATAGATCTTCCTCTGTAAAAGAAGTGCAGGGAGAGAAATTTGCTTCCCTTCTGGTCCTGTCACCATTGGTATGTGCTAGTTAAGTAAATGAGGAAAAACTTGACCCACCCCAAGTTCTTCCCAGCTGCCTGCAGACTGTCCCAGGCACTGCTGTGCCGTGCAAACTGATCCTGCCTCAGATTTCATCCTTCATATATGGATGGCACTTAAAGCTGGGACTATAAAACAAGCTTTTACACATCTGCTCCAATATCTAGCTTTTAACCCTTCACCCAATCCTCTCCATCATCTTCTTCCAACCCTCATTCAATTTTGCTGTCAGTTTTGACTTTTCAGTCTGGCAATACCCCACCACTAACGTCTTACCTGACTTTAATGCCTTGTTTGTTAAAAAAAATAATTTTGGGATTAGGTGAGAAAAAAAAATGAGGGTTGGATGACTTATATACACATAAAAATCATTTTCTGTATTATTAGGCTTGATATCTAAACTTCAATTACAATGAAATGTGAAATATAATATTCTTAAAATTGATTTTCTTTTTTTTTTTTCCAGTTAGATGGTGTCTGTCTCAAAAAGTCCCCACATAGTTTGGATAAATTTTTCAGTACTTTCTACACCTTTAATTCCTTCTGCGTTACTTTCAAATCCATGTAACTTCAGTTGTATGAATTTAGGTATTTAAACATTTGGGAAATCTTTTTATTTATTTATTTATTTATTTTTAAAGGACATTAACTTTTTGTTTCTTTTTCATTGACTTTTCTAGTGTGGCTACTTTAATTCACTGCTGCCAGTGGGTTTGTTTTTTGCCTGTTTTTTATGCTGTACACTAAACAGAAAGTTCCTATGATCTGTGGCCCATCTGTTCACTCAGTTGGCTTGCAGCTGAGTGAGTGTCTTTGGTAAAAAGTGACACCTTGGAATATCAGTAGAAATAAATGATATGGGTAGCAATGATACAGCAATAGAAGAATATGGTCATGGTGAATGGCAAAAGCATAAGACCACAGTCCAGGGTATTTTTTATGATAGCTCAGCCTCAGAGGCTGTGTGATTCCAGACTTTTTTTCAACCACATTTTCTGCAGTATTTAAGGATTTTTAATCCTTCAGTTTGATGTAGTCCCAAAAAAGTATTTGGTGGAAACAAGCAACTGAACAAGCAAACATCTGAATACATTATAAAGCTTGTTATTATTTTCCTTAATCTTGAATTACCTCAATGTCCTCATACATATGTTTGGAGATAGCAGTACTATTTATGTTTTGGGGTTGTATTTGGTGTCATCAAGAAGTAGTGAATTTTTAGTGGTATAGTGATTAACCATCTTATCCAGCCTTTATTTCTGTGAATTGCATCAGGGCTGAGATTCACCCTTGTTTTCAGTGTGAGGTTTACCCTAGTTTGGTAAATTCACATCATAAAGGATGTGGCACTGAAAAGCCCTGAAAAGGGCTTGATATTGATATGCCATGATTTTAATGTTCCTGCATGAACCCTACAAGAGAACCCTGCACGGAAAATCTCTGGATTTTCTTATCTGGGGGCTCAGAGGGGCTCCTGCATAAGTGTCATGTAATTATGTGTAATTATATCCCCCCTCATATTATCAGTGATATATGCTCTTAATGATCTACACATTAGTGTTTCCTCTTAGCCCCCTCATATGTTTATGCCATGTTTTATCTTTAACCCCTTATGGATTCCTTTCCCCCTCCCACCCTGCTGCCTTTGCCCCACTGACCCCATGACAAGAACGGTACTGGGTTAGTTGGACTTTGTACATACACCAAAAAAAAAAAAAAAAATCCCAGCTAATGTTTTCAAATTAGCACAGCTCCAACTCTGGAGATTCTCATTAGTTGTTGGCTGAGATTTATCAGCTCTCATTTGCCTAATATGGAGCCTAACTTTAGGCGCCTGGCCCTTTCGGTGGGGGGTAAGAGAGAATAGGAAGGGGTCTTTTGTCATTGCCATGTGGGCTCACTAATTTGCTCTGCCTAATAAAATTACAAATGAACACAGCTTTGCTCATGTTGCCTTTATAGGTTATAATAACCTTGGTACCCCATAACCTCCCGCTAGCTGAATTAATCAGATCATATTAATATTTCTTCTTACTTTCTTTTAACTGGTTCTTCTCTTAATTAAAGGGGCCAAAGATGTAAACAGGGTAGGTGACTAGAAACATGGCGTCAGGTTATAAACAAGGCTCATTAAAAAGATGGATGTGCCAGCAGACTGCGAAAATTGCTTACTCCGCAAGTGTACATTTTGTAATTTCCTGACGACTAAAAGGACTAATACCAGATCCTGCTTTGCTTCCCTAGCCCCCACCCTTTTCTTTTTAAAGCATGTATAAAAGATGATAATTTTTGTAAGCTGGGGGAACACAGAGGAGTTCATTCATCAGCTGGGATAAAGACCATTTGTATTATAAGTCTTTTTGCCCCTTCGAAAGATCAGGATGCAAAATGGGATGTTATTACAACAACAATAAGTGAAAGAAATCAATCAGAAAACTGAAGATTTTGGAAGGGATGGGTAGAAATAGCAACAAAACAGGTTTATTATTAATATTGTCTACTTTTTATTATAATTGATATTAAAACTTTATTCAGTAGTAGCGAATTTCCAGAGCTGAAATCAAAAGTGTTTCTGTGCACAGCTTGGAGTCAGCAGGATCTGCGCTAATAGAGACAAGTGGTGTGTGCTGTCCATGCTTTCGGCACCCTCCCCAAACACACACATGCTTCTGCTGTCATCCAGACAAAACTTATCTCTCGTACCTGTTAGGTTTGGTGGGAGAGTCTACCAACTGATTTTTGTAAAGTTATGTCTGAACTTCATATGAAAAGAATAGCTAGTTATCTTACATAAATAATTTATGTTTTCACTCATTAGTAACTTCAGTCCCTTTAATATTGAAACTTGGCCTTGTAATATGTGATATTAAATTCAGCTGCAGTACAATAGCCACTAAATAAAACAGTGCACAATTTTCTTTCTTCCAGTGATTATTAGTAGGAAAGCCCAAACCCCTGATTTTTCTATCTCCCTTTATCCCTTCTCGAGAAGAAGGAAAGTCATTCTGACAGGATGATGCACAGCATGACCAGGAAAGACCTCTCTCCTTCATGAATAAATTAGAGATGAAAGTTTCACTGATCCCCTTGCATTTTTATGGAGGGACCTCATCCTAATTTACCTAAATGCTTTGAACAAAACGAAAGAAAAATGTAAGCGGCGAAGGTGAAAAGGTTAAAATCTGTGTTTAAATGGAACAGCATTTTAACAAGAGGCTATGTGGGCTACCTGCATGTGGTTGGGGTATCTTATCTTATTTTTAAGTTTAAGCATTTAAGTGAATAAATCACAACACTGTGATTTTTTTTAACCCAGTAGTAATCAGTTTTTGCATTATAAAGCCTTTGTAAGTGTGTTCAATCTGCACCTATGAGTGTGTAATCTGAATTTTATTGATATCAGTGAATTTTTATAGCATTAAGTATAATATAAAAATAATAATAGATAATAAAACCTGAAAGTTTTGTAATTCATTAAGTTTATTTGAAATATAGAACAATAGATTTTAGCCGTTAGGGTTTTTTCTGGGTTGTTTAAAATTCCTATAGATTTTAGAGAGGGGAATTACCTTTTCTGCAGGTAATTTTGAACAGTACAAAATAACATACTTTATTTTATTGAAAGTGGAGAATTTTACAAGTTACTTAAGCCATATCTTTAGCAAAACATTCATTCCCTAAAGTTGTTCAGGTGTATTTCTAGAGATTTTAAAATCCTGTGAAAGTTAACAGTTTAATCCCTGTTATATTCTCCAGCAATTTCCTCATAAGCTAATATATTTTTAAGAATATCACTTAGGAACAATTAAAAAAAAAAAAAAAAAAAAAAAAAAGAGAAAGAGATTTTCACATCAGTTATTATAGTCTCACTCAGAAGTTTAATAGCTTTGGAAGATGTTCTTCCAAGCCCAGGTGTACTTTTCTCAGTTTACTGTCTTCTTTGCCAGCAGAGTTTTAAAGCTGTGTCCAAATTCCACAGGGAACAGCAAGTTGGGCATTTGTCTGGGAATGACAGGTTTTGTTTGCTCTGTTGTTCGAAGTCTCCTGGATGCTTATAAAAAAAAATATAAAATAATCACTTTGTATTTTGTAAGGACTCCAAACCTATTTTGTCTGTTCTGAGTGTGAGAAAACCACATGCATGCACATAGATATAGGGCACTAGTCAAGAATAGGATCTCCAAAATTCTCCAGGATTCAAGAAAGAGGACTGACATTGACTTACTTGTTGAGAATATCAAATCTGTCTATTTGATATTTGATATGTTCTATAGAACATCTATATCTGTCTATCATTGCACTGACTGCAATGATAGCTCCTGGTATGGTGGAAAAGGTCATGGTCACACCCAGGCAGATGTGGGGAGTTTGGGGTGTTTGTGGCCATTGAGGAGTATAAGATGGAAAAAGTATCTTCCAGGGATGATCATGAGGGCTGCAACTTGGGCAAGGCTTTGCTTGCATGTTTTGCATGCAAGGCCACTCTCCTCCCTATCAATGCTTTTGGTGATGGTCTTATGTCGTGGTTCCCCTCACTCCCAGGATCCTGGTGCAAAGGCCTCTGACTACACAGGGGCTGGATTCTGCTACAGACAAAATGGGAAGGGCAGAGAACTGAAGGTATCTTGCAAACAAGTGGGAGGCCTCTGGCTAAAGTGAATCTCAGATTTGCTGCAATGTAATGCTTCAATTTTGGACTGAGCATAAATTAGGTGACTGGGGCTTCATTTTGTCCAACTGAAGCTACCTTTAGTCATCTAACCTAGCAAGCCATCTGGCTCATGTGCCCAGCATAGGTTTTATCTGAGAAAGATCTTGTCTTTCTTCACTGGCATGACTAAATGAGTTATCCAGTTGTCCTGGTTGTCCCAAACTAAACTCATAGCATTTAGACAGCTACAGCTGGGTCACAGGAGTTCTGATCTATGAGCCAGATGCTGTAATTTATCCTGCCATAAAATCCAGCCCAGGATAAAGCCTGATGTTTTCAAGGTCCATGTGTGAAGCTAAATCATAATTTCAAAAACACCTTAATGGGCTGAGTAGGCTCAGCTGCAGATTTCTAAGCTACTCTGTGTTTTCAGAAAAGGGATGCTGCTTTTCAGATCATCTAAAAACACTGTTAAATTCCCTCAAAATCTATGGAAGGTTTATGCCCAATCTAAACTTCAGAGTTTGAACCAAACTGATGGGCATTAGAACAAAAAAAAAAAAAAAAAAAAAAAAAAAAAAGATAAGATTTGATGCAGAGTCACAGTTACATCTGCATATGTGACAATGCACTGTGAATTGGGATGCAATCTCCCTCTCCTTTTCCCCTTTTGACACCAAATGTGACAACAAATGTATCCAAGACCACAGAAACTCCATTAACTTTCTGTGTGCCTTAGTTTCCCCTACATGCAGAGTCATGAAAAGACTTATTATTTGTCTTGTATTACATTTGGGCATCTATTTGTGGGGGGAAAAATGAACAAACAAAGAACCCCACACACTTATTTATATGTTGTGAGGAACACTTGCCTATTCTTTGCTTCCTCAGGTTTCCTCAGATAAATGCAACTGTTTTCATGCTAACTGCTTCATACAAAAATATTTTAAAAATAATAGGGAGAGAAGAGAGTAGGAAAAGTTTGTTTTTTTTTTTTTTTAAATGAATTTATTTATTTGTTTATTTATTAAATAAGAAAGATTGAATAATCCCAAATGCTTCAGCCCTTCAATTGTCTTTTCTCACTGGGGATCACTATTGATACAATGAGGCAGAAAACACATTTTGGCATGACAGACATTAGCTATAGTTGCATCAAATAGACATCTATAATTGACATGTGCATTTTCCCAGTTTTTGGCAAAATCTTGCTGGGCATAGAGGTGAAGGTTACGAATGACTGTGTTCACATTTCTGTGAAAGATGAATGCCCCCTTCCCAAGGACAGTGGCCTGCCCACGTGCATGTGCGTGTGTGTATGTTTTTGAAGGCTGACAAGGTACCTCCGCCATTTCCTCATTTTGAGGCCTACCCGCAGACCACCGCACAGGCCCCCCTCTCAGAAATGTTATTATTCTGTCATGAGCCCTTCTTCGGTCAGGATGTTACTTCATTTCCACCTTTTGTCTCAGGTTGAATGTGAATGATGCTCTTTCAGCAATATACGGTCGCTCGAGCTCCCTGCTGCAGCCTTACATAAATATACAACACCCGTCTCGGCCTATAACTCACTTCAGGCCTGGAAAAATAGTGACTTCCTTTATTGGCCAGATTCTTTCGCAATTCCCAACAGCTGTATGTTTTCACCTCCGAGGATCCTTATCTTCAAGTTTCCATTTGTCTCAGCACTATTCCAGTGGATTGCCAATAAAAATGATTCCCATTTTTATAACCCCTGAGAATGCAGGGAACAGGCTTTCCAAAAAAAACCTTATTTTTTAGCACACACACACACAAACACACACACACAAAAAGGCTCCCCACAACTTACCAGAAGGCAAGATTTAGCCTTCACAGAAATATTTGAAAGTGTGAAACTTCCCGAGCAATCATAGCGACTCTGAGATGGGAACGGAGACTTCCAGCAATCTCTAACGCTGTTCAATCAAGGACTCTTAATTTTCCATTTGAGCAAGAGGAACGGCTGCAAATGGAACATTTATTAACACATGCGCCTCACATGCACAAAGAGAGCTATATTTACAAAGAATTAAACTTGAGAGCATGAAATAGCCTTGTAACCATATGACAAAGATACACTTAAAGAGATGTAAACACTAGGTGCAGGGAAATTTGCCAGGTTAGAGTCAGCTGTATCACTCTGTTTTATTACTATACAACTGTTTACTGAGAAAAGACAGATGATTGCTGATATACTCTGTGTGTTATCATAAGGGCTTGCTTGGGAGCTTTTTGTGACTGACAATTGCTACAGCCCTATGCAAAAACCTGGCCTGGGGAGTTGTTTTTCTTTTAATTCTTCTCTGTCCATCATTCCAAAGCATTAACAATTCTTTTAGAAAAGTAAACTGGCAAAGCATCCTGAGTGGTTTGTATCACTCCCGTGAGACAGTCACTAAAGAAGTTTAAATCATTCTTTCTTTTTGTTACAGGGTTATTGGTTTTGTTTTTTTCCAAGGATAAATTTTTTAAAGCCTCTTCCCTGTCTGGGCAATGTAAGTCCCAGGCTGAGGCATCCCTTCCCTGCTCAACTGTTGGAGAAAACACTGTGAGATATCTTTATAGTGATTTCCAGCTCCAATTCTGCTGCCAGCAGGTCCTGGCAGTGGCTCCTGAGGGAAGGTGTTGTTCCTGTGTCTCCCTGGAGATGTGAAAAGTGGCCATCAGGTTGCTCTAAAATGGGTCTGAAGGGACCCAAAAGAGGAGTCATAGCACCATGTGTGCCCCTCTCATCTGCTTCATGTCCAAGATAGCCCATGGGTTGCAAAGACTAAGAAATGGATTGCCAGATGTCTGAAAGAGCAGGTTTAAAGTGTGTTATGCTTTATTTATCCTTAGTGGGGTCAGAGTACCAGGGCTGTATTTTGAGACAGCCTTCAGCAGTGCTCTTTGCTCTTTCCAGGAGCAGGTTCCTGCAAAGGGGCAAGAGGTGGGGAGGGAAGGGCAGCCCAGGCAGGTGGAACCATCCCTCCATCTCCACCACTGCAGATATCTGCACAACAGGGAATTCAAGCCCCAGTTCATCCCACTTCACTGCAGATACCCAAAGCACTTAAGTTATGAACCAAATCACTCCAGGCTTCCTCTGTGGTCAATGGAAAGAATGAGAGAGATGGTCAGAAAGACCAAAATATCCCTCAGGATTTCATCTGGCTGGGATGAACCCAGGTCCTGCTGTCTGCTACCACTGAATCAGAAACTCGCCATCACCTCCCCATCTTTACCATCTATTTTCACTGGCTTGTGGAAAAAAAATTGGCCCATACTTAGGTTCAAGTATCTCACCCAGCGAAAGGAGGGGAATGGTTCTTTCCTTATGGATTCCTGATCTAAATGAATTATTGTGAAGCATTTTTTTTTAAAGCCTCGGAAAGGGGATTTGAAGCTATTGTATTTATCTGACCGTTATGAGCACTGTAAAACATGCTGTTTCACATTGTAACATAAGCTCTTTTTTAAAGTATGCCCAGAGTATTTGTAATTGTTATCAGGCCCAGATGTATCCGAGTGTCAGCATGAAGCACTGAGAGTTGGCTCAGATGTACAGAATGTAATTAGCTCAAAGCCCTGTGCGCTTGGTTTGTAGTGGAAGCACAGACTGATAATAAAACCAAAAAAAATGAAAGTGGCAAAGGTTAAAATCTATTGTTCACAGTGCTAAAGCTGTTCTGGGGGAAGTCGGTGCCGGCTGCTGCAGTGCTGGAGTGCTCAGACTCCAAACGAGATCAGAAGTGAGCCAGTGACAAAGGTTAGTTCAAAATAGGTGATGATAGACTAACATTAAATTGACATTATTCTCACAATAGCGGCCCAGACATTTGGTCTATCTAGTCTGGTATCCTGCCTCTGACTTGCGCCAATCCCTCATGTGTCTGGAGAAAGAATAGCATATGATCCACACACCCACTTCCCACTGAGCTTCCAGTGACTTGTGAAATCCCAGATGTGGTGGGAGCGCCATGATGGTACAACTGGTTCCTGTAGTTGCATGGGAACCATCTCTTCACTCATGTACTCGTCCAGCTTTTTTTTTTTTTTTTTTTTTTTCCCCATATCCCGGAAAAATCAGATTTTTTGATAGACATTTATTGAGAGCACACGAACATCCCTCATCTCCACCTACTGCTGCCCTCTACTGAGTGGGAGCAGAAACACGTGTCTGGGTTTCTGGAGCCCTTTGCTGCCTAAATTAACAGAGTTGCCTCTTGCCTAAGTGACTTTGCAGCAGGTGAATTTGATCTCTGTCCCTACAGCCACTATGACTTTTCCAAAGGCTGTTGTGCACACTATGGTGACAAGCATGACTTTCTGAGGTGGCTACCAGCTTGTTAAAATACAGATGCTTTCTGGGCTGATTGTTGTTAAGGAGACAAATTTTAACAGTTGCAAAAAAACTCAGACAGTTACTGTGTTCTCCACCAATATAATACTTAGAAATGTGGGTGTACTTAAATGTAGATGAGTGCACTCACATCACATTCACAAATGCAATAAACAATATCTAATAACGTTAATAAGGCACAGGCACATACCAGTGCACAACAGGAAATTCAAATCCGAGGGTGACACGCTGATCTCAACCCCCTCTGTTTAGGAAAAATAAGTCAGAACAGCTTGAGTGAAGGACAGAGTGTCACAGCCTTAACTTGAACATTTCCTGGCTTTTGTTGGTTTGTTTCACAGCCTTCACATTCCTTAAACATAGGTTTGTTTGATTTTAATTTCCTTTTCTTGGTTAAAAGAATGAAGAAACATGTTTGAGGGGAGCCTTGAGCATGCTTTCTTTTCATAGCCACAGCTGAAATTTCCTATGTTTGTTTTTTCTTTTACAGTGTTTAGTGGTAAAGACAAACTTCTGGCGAGGTGATGCAGCTAGCGATAGAGAATTTTGTTTTGAGGCGAGAAGTATTGTCCCAGGGCTATGATGGTCATCTAGCACATGGTGAACTTCACTTCTAACTCTACGTCCTCCATGGACCTTACCAAGGGGTCTTAGTCAACACATTCTGTGTCAGACATCACATTGGGATTGTGGTTTTCAGTGTCTAATTTTGAAGTATTTATTCTGCAGGTGGTTAAAAAAACAAACAAACAAAAAATATGGGTAAAATCCATCTGCTTGGGACACATGAAAAAAGGATTAGCTTGACTTGGTCAACCTGAAAACAAGTCCAGTTACC
This sequence comes from Netta rufina, assembly GCF_964035555.1. NCBI lineage: Eukaryota > Metazoa > Chordata > Aves > Anseriformes > Anatidae > Netta > Netta rufina. Next base: position 17,261,640 of record NC_140134.1, on the reverse strand, counting down.
TGAATTTCTGGTGTGCACAAGAGCTACTGTCTTAAATCCTATCCTCTTCAGAACCTGACAACCTTATTCCCTGCTTCTTAGTGCAGGTCTACCATCCACATCCCTTTCCCAGTTTCATGTCATATAATGTCATATGAGCAGAAAGTTCTGTTAAGTGAGATCCTTTTCATTTTCAAATTGTTGTTATCACTCCACTGTATCCCTCCAACTCACTCATATTCTCTACAAGGATTCTTATAGAGGTACAAGAGGCTTGGCCATTGCCTTCTTCTCATTTTTCCCACAGAAAACTACTTCTTGCAACTGTATTTCAAGAATTCACCTTACCTCCATGATAGCTATTTTGTTGTGACTCTTCTAATCCAATTACAGAAGAATCATTCATGTCCTTTCTATTTCTCTGGATTATAAAAAGAGACCTGGAAAGCTATGAAAGGATTTCAGGGTCATCAAGAAATGGGCATTATATAAAGGAGGAAGAGAAGTGAAGGGAGATTTCCAGTAGCATTCACTCCTTTCATTGGTGCTCGTGAGGGGAATAGTTTTTGAAAGACTCAGTCCAGGGTCTGGATGCAAAGCCCAGTGAAGGTTATAAAATCACATTAGTGGGTGCAGTAAAATAGGTCTACAGGATGCTCCAAATGGGTTATATATAACAGTGAAATAGCACAAGGGCAGAGATGAGGGGGAAATGGCAGCTTTGAAATGACTTCAAGAGCTTCTTAGAAAGGGAGTTCTCCCCACCCAATCTGTTCCCTCTCTCCTGGGATTTTGCAAGCTCTCACACCTCCAATTACTCGTTAATTTTTTTTCCTTCTAGTCTCAGTTCTGCAAAGTCAACATGGCTTATGAAAATCAAGTTGTATTCTGTATACTTAATACATCATCTCTAAGAATAATCATTCGGGAATCTGAACTTGTTTCTGTTATCTGGCTCAGCTTGACAATGATTTATGAAGCAGAAAACAAGACAGCTTCATTTTCATAAGGCAGCCTGAACCTTCTGGACAAGGAAGAGCTCTGAAAGTTGTTTTGACTAGTAAACTGAAACAAACATGACACAAAAGTCAATACAACTGCAACATCAGCCTCTCATTTTACAGAGTAACTTTCCTCTGCTAGAGCAATCTGACAGTCAAAATGTTGTGATATTCGATAACATTCTGCATCTTCACTAATTACAACTGCAGGGTACTTGCTGTGATGGACATTTTAGATGCAAACGAAATACATGGCAGCCATTCACAAAGCATGTCTGGTTAGTAGTTAAAAGGACACTGTCATCGCGTTTGGCTTACATTTCTTTCCTGTAGATAGAGATATTACACATTACATTTGAACATTAATCTAGATTTATATTAGCTCTCTGAAAATATAAACTGAGTTATGTGAATCTGTACATGTTTACTTGGTGATGTGCATGTTGAAATACATGTGATTGATTTTCTGGAATTTCATTCTATATTCACTGCCATTATGCAACACTGAGAAAATCCAAGATGAAATTCCCATGAAGACTTTAGAAAAACCCTTACAATTTTAGTTCAAGTAGACTCTCCACCCATCACTAATACTGTAAAACATATGGCATATGCCAGAGACAATACAGATATATAGATATCCTCTGCTCCACTAATTGCATCTTCTTTTAATACGTAATAAGCAATATAGATAGCACAAGTTTTTCCATATATTAATTTGTTTTGAGCTTTTCCTTAATGATTTATAATGCAAGCCAACAATGTGAGAATGATAGAAAAAATTACAATTTGAGGGAAAAAAAAGTAAATTTCTGAGTTATTTAAAGTGTCAATAGAAAAGACTTATTTCATATTATATCTAAATGGACTCTCAGAAAATGAAGTTGGTTTATTCATTAATGTTATGCAGACTTCCTTGAAATATTTTGAAGGATATTTTGGGGTGCCTTTTTTTTTTTTTCTTTTTAAAAGCTAAATCTAACAGTCTAGATTGTTATTATTGCTACAGGTAATGTCTAGATTGTTATTATTGCTACAGGTAATGCCTTAGATAAATATATTATTGTTTTTATTTGACAGTATCCTTCAAAGCTTGCCTTCCAGCTAGGCTAAATTGACACTAAATTAATCCCCATTTTGAAATGCTACATTTATAAAACAAAACTACAATTTCTGAGGAAAATCTTTTAAAGAATAAGATCAGTCAACTCTACGCAAAAAGTGTCTGTTCCAACATTATTTGAAATCAAATGTCAGTGGACTCCTAAACAGAGCCTAGAAGATACTGTGGCATATTGCAGCCCTTGAGAAAGAAAGCAACAGCAAGTAGTTTCTTATTTATTCATTTACCTGCTTCATCAAGAGAAAGGCTTCCAAGGAAGCAGGGCTGGGCTGTGCAAGGCCTTTTCTCTGTTCTCACTGGAGCAATCAGGAATAGCTCCACGTTAAATCCATATGCCTGCACGGTAAGAAACACGTCCAGAATTGTTCTCTTTGCCCTACCCATCTGCCTCCCTAGAGCACATCTTATTCATATTCTCTGGCTGTGAGATCACATGTAGCTCTGCTATCTGATTTTTACAATTTGTGGTTCATGGTATAATCTCACTTATGGGGGCCAGTGTACCCACGAGTGCTGCGGGCTGGCCGAGGACTTGTGCATATCTCCAGCAAGCCAGCGGGGAGTTGTCTCTGTGGTGTTCTTGGGGTATAATATGTCCTCCCTTCCTCCCATCCAAATGCGATTTTTCCTGCCCCTTATTTCTTCAGATTGCTAAAACCAAAAGCACAGGACACTTGGAGAATATTTGGTTTTTGATGCTTTACAGCTTAATCAGTCAAATGTGGGCTAAAAAGCACTGATGTTTTAGTCCCAGCATCAGTACGGAAGTGGATTGTGTACTTGACTTGAACAATCTTCCAAGATATAAAGCCATTTGACTGAGGTCATACTTAAGATAATAAAACTCTCTTTGATGAGGTTCATTTACATATTTGTTTTCCTTGCCTGAGCTTTTTTTTTTTTTTTTTTTGTATAGATTTAGTGCAGTTGTTTACAATGCTGGAATTTTTATGATTAAGGTCATACATGAGAATATTTACAGCGTCAGGAATAAACACGACTCCTATTTAAGAAGCATATCCTGTTCCCAAATGAGATCCAAGCCCTGCTTATAATGTCATGCATTTGCAGAGCACTTAATAAATGTTTATTTTCAAATACAATTATAAACAATTCTTGCATTGTTGCTGTAGGATGTGGGCTTTACATCTCCCATTGACATTAGCACGGTAGTTATCCATTAGGCAATATATGCCTCTTTTAGAGGTAGTTTGACCTCCAACCTTGTCTGAAGAGGGCAACCCCTTATTTTGTGACACCCTGGCTTGCAAATGATTCTTTAACTGATTCCTCAAAAGGTCCAAGGAAATGCTTTAAATAAATAAACACATGCTTACACCTCTTGGGCATTTGAAAGAAATAAAATTAGCACCCCAGCTTCAGGACACCACTACCTGCACAGAGTGACATGAATGTGGTCAGTCTGAACAGCAGCGGTATCATGAATATTTTCAGAAAGGTGACCAAGGGCTTGGATTTTTTGTTTGTTTGTTTGTTTTGCTTTGCTTTCTGGTCCATGGCCCCTTCCCCTTTGTATGAAATGCACAGACATTCTGGCAACAGACCTCTCTTGTTGGAGGGGCAGAGAAGTAAAAAACAAAAAAAAAAAAAAAAAAAAGAATCACCAGAAAAACAATGGGGAGATATAACACGTGCACTGTAATTAGATGAGGAAGCCATTAATTATGTTGTTTCCAATATCCTCTAAAAGGGTTGCCCACCCCTAACTACGTATTTATACATATTTACTTGTTAATCAATAAAGGAAAATGGCTACATTATTTTGATTAAAATATCAACCAAATGTGTGGCAATAAAATCAAATTTCAGGGGGAAGGTAAAAAAAGAAAGAGAGAGAGAGAGAATGAGAGAGATAGCTATGTATGCCTTCCTCCAGACCATGATATATGATATTTTCAGGCTGCTAGGAGAGCAGACACATTAAGAAAATAGTGCTAATGATATTAAAGTACTTTACAAGGCTTGTTACTAAGCGCTGACAAACCTGTCAAGTGTATAATGTAGGAGGCTATTGTAGCGTTCTCAGAAAACCATACCTCTGCCCCATTTCAGTGCAATCTCCTAATAATGGAGCTGCTATAAATTCTAGCCTGCAATGGGACAGACTCCTGGCTTCTCACCCCAATGTGAAGACATGATAAATATAAAAGAAAATGGCTGTCAGTTTTGGCGCCCGAACCTTATTACAAAGTCTTAATCTTACTGGCCTCAGCACCTTTTATCACCGCCTTGTTATGAGCTGATGGCTTTTTTATTTGCTGGGAGATGGAGGATGTGTCATTTGATGTCCTTTTATGTAGCCACTGCTCTGTCCTCTCATGGAAAAAAATCTTTTTTTATATGTTTATTACAGTAACCGATTAAATGCAAGGCTCATGCTGTGTTTGGTGCAAGCATCTTCCCGGTTGATTTTTGCAGAGGCTCGGATTAGATAGCCATATGCAGCTATTAAGAATGTGGGCACAATGGAGTGTTATGTTTATTTTCCAGTTCCTGGAGCATTGGCATTGCTGTTGGTGTTATTATTTATTATTATTTATTGTTTTGTTTTCCGTATGGATTTTTCCCTCTTGCCAAGGTCAGAAAGAAACCGTAAGTCCTGGCTCATTCACTTTCGCTCTTTCTCCCTCCCCTCTCCCCCCCCCCCCCCCCCCCCACTCCCTCGCCCCGCCTTTACAAGTGTCAGCCACAGAGATGATGGGCCTGTAAACAAAGTTTGACTCAAAACTCAGCTCAGGTTCAATCAGTTTGAACTTTAAGATGAGATATCTCACAATTATCTAAATATTATTCCTAAACCTCACAGCTGACTTCCTGTCTTCTTCGTTTATGGCAAACAAAAGACTGAACTCCACTTGAAACAATGACCCTGTCAGAGCCCTTATCCCCCCAAGAACTGCAGCAAAGTGCCAGCATCAGGTACTTAACTCAAGATGACATTGATGGGTTGCTTTCAAGCTGTGGCCGGAGACTCCATCACTTGTTCTTACCCTCAATTTGAAGATGGGGCGGCCTACTTTGTTGCTGCAGAGGAGTCCCCTCCTCTGATTTTGTCTGCCAGATGGTGACCAGGCGCTGTGTGGGGCTGGACCCATTAGCCGAGCTCCCCATCTAGTGGCTGCCAGCATGAGGGGCTGGGGGGCTGGCAAGAGGGAGTCGAAGCAGGACCTGTCACCCTCCAAAGGCCAAAGCTAAACCAAGGAAGAGGGCAAAAAGAAGAAAAAAAATATTTTTTTCTAACCAAGTATGAATGAAAAGTTTTTCTCCTCTAAGAGCCGGTCAGTATTCTCTGTATATTGGCTTTCCCAATACCCCAACATCTGCTGTAGGTACTCACAGAGCATGATGATAGAGGGTGCATGTATGACATCCCCTGTTTTGTGAACCTTTTTTGTTACACACACATGTTCACATGTTCAATAGAAATGTTCACTGTCTCTTGTGCCTGCTTCTGTTTCCTAGATACTCTGTGGCCAGATTTGACTAAACATGCAGGTGCCTTGTCAAGGAAGTTCCTTGCAAAATGTAATTTGGAGTCCAAACATATTTAGGAGACAATGCAGTGAGAACAATAAATATAAAGATGTTTACAGACGTTTCTAACTTGCCTCAGCAGAATAGTGGCAGAGCTAGGAATGAAACAGTTTTGACTCTGGGGTTTGCCTGAGACAAACTGGCTGTTCTCCTTTTACATATATTGGAAGAATAATGATGCAGATACTGGTATGTATGATGTAAGGTTTATTTTTAGCCTAAAATTCACAAGCAATTAGGTTCCTATAAGTTGCATGGAGCTAGGCAGTTGGTAATGGATGGAGACCGTAAGGAACATGATTATGAGAAAAGTCCAAGCCTGAGCTCTCACATTATTAGACATCAGAAAATACACGGGGCATCAAGTGCCTCTCACCCTCCCTTTTGCTCAGTACTGCCTGGTCTCTGTGAGGACTTTGAATATGAACTTTCACCATCCTTGAGATCCAGCTCAATTGGCCATCAGGAGTTTGGTTAGTTTTGCTGCATGATGAGCTGGTGGTGTATAGGCCAGGGCTGAGAACAGCTGGGAGGTTGAGGGGCAGAACCTCCAGTGAAATGATCATTCTCTCCCTTACCAGTTGTTGGACATGTGCTGTATCGGTGTTGCTAATGGGGAACAGTAGGAGAACAACAATTTCTTAAGCTTGTTTCCATAAAGATGTATATGGTGATGGACATATTAGACTAAGGACTGAGGAAAAGGAATTAATGGGTTGACCAGAGAACAGGGTTATGCACAGTTTCCTACAATTACATCTACCACACACAATGCCATTCTATATCTCCTCATATGTCAGGGAAAATATGTTTCAATATCCTTTATTCTGGGTTATCATCCTGTTGCTTATAAGCAGCTAAAGTAAAATAAAATGGTCCTTAATACATCCTGGGGTATTAGCTTGTTACATATCTTTGGAAGTGTGTTTGCACCTTAAAAGCAACCTTCAGAGTGGGAGAGCTCAGAACAGTGTGATAGTTACTGTAATAAGGCACTTGTGGTTTGCTAGAGCACAAGGGGAAAAAAAAAAAAAAAAAACAATTGATGAAAAACTCAATAGGATGGGAAAGGCAAATTGCTTGGCTGGAGATTTAATTAAAAAGGAAACAGCCCTCCCCATTTAAAGGTCGGTTTGCACCCCTTAAATTACAAAAAGAACTCGGGGCTGAAATCAACACACAATGCATGTTAATAAAAGAGAGCAGCAGGCTGCAGGACTGATCCAGCTCTTCTCAAGCAGGTCTAGCAGGCTCCAAGACATGAGCAGTGCATGCCAAATATCACAGGGACCTAACTCCTTGTGAAGGTTATAACCTGGCTGCAACAGAAACTGCCTATAAAAGACATGATGCTAGCCTGGGTCATGCAAAATATGCAGAATAAAATATAATGTATCTCAAGTATGTTTACCATTTTTCTCTTCCTATCTCCCACACTTCTCCACAGCCCTTTATATATTACTATTGGCTTTGTACAGCACTTTCAGTTCCATGAATGCCCCTCTCCCATGGGGGAACTTGGTGAAGGTTATCCATTGTCACCCAGTGTTATACTGGGATGTCAGGACATCTTGAATAAACGGTTTACATGAGATGCTGCCTCTAAGTGCATCCTCAAAAAAACTGCCATTGCCCTTTGCTGAGAAAGTTAACATCATAAAGTGAAGGCTGCCTCTGACCAAATGGGAATGACATTGCAGATTAAGGGCTCTTTAAATTATGCATTTAGTTCAGACTCCCGGGGAGACAGTATATGAGATAAAGCTAGCGGACTTACTCTGCAGTGTGGCTCTGGAACCAAAGACATTTTTAAAACATTTTTCCTCTGGAGAAACTTCTGTAGAGGTAAAAATAAAACAAACAAAAAAAAAATCAACAACAACAAAAGCCACCTGACAACAACAAACCCAAACCCACAATAATTTTGATGATATATTTAAGTGTACTTATTCAAATAAGGAAAAAAGATGAGAAGAAAAAGGGGAAGAAAATTTCTCAAGACTATTGCAGGATGGTGACTATCTCTGTTTTAAAGACAGGAATTTGATTTATGTTGAAATCCATGCTATCTGAACCAAAATTACATTTTCCAAACATTTATTAGATTGAAAACGGTCTTATTTGTTTTCCAGACTGATCAACCCAATGTCCCTAGCAACACTGAAGTATTCAGGGCAAGCTCGTGGTTTGTACCTGCTGAGACAGATTTGAGTGAAAAACTCTTGGTTCCCCTGTTTGCATGCAGCTCTGTAACCTGTAACTTCCTGCCTTCATTTAGCAGAGTTTAAATTGCAAATTCATGTTTCTTAAAAATGCTGTAACATCATAAGTGGGACAGTTTTATGACAGCTCTGAATTACCAGACAATACTGACACATGCCGCATGCACTTACTTTGCCTACCAGTTATGGCTGTATTTATCTGCCCATATGTCACTCTGTGTCTAACGCATCTATTTACCACTTTGAGATGGATATTCCACAATTGAGGGCTCTTAGTGCATCCTTTAGAATTTAAAAAAAAAATCTCGTTCCTCAGATAATTTATTTTATAGGTAGTGGTTCTGCCTTTTTTAGGGATTTTAATTTATATCTTTCTGCAATTCCTTTATTTGTAGAAAACTGGTTTGGATCTCTTCTCTGCCAGGCAAAATGGGCCAGGCCTTCATTTTATTGATGGTAAAGCACAACGACAGCACTCGTAGGCATCTGTAGGTGAATCTGGGTTGGCTTATGTAGAAGTTATGCTCCCTTAGCTGGTGAATCGACCTAAGAATTCAAAATGAGCCTTCTCTGAAGATTTGTCACTCTTCCTCACCCTCTTTCCTCCCTCCACAGCCTCACATGCACAACCTGGAATGTTATGAGCCTCCCGTACCCTGCTTTCTTGCAGCCTGCTGGCAGCAACCAGCCACATTTCTGGGGAGCCAGGGGAGAAGTCCCCAGTACAAGGTCTCTGGTGGCCCAGAGGGACAGGAGCTGGGAAGGCGAAGACTTGCAAAAAGCAGTTCCACATGGCCAGATTTGCTAAGTGCTGAAGTTTCTCCTGGGTATTTTGACCAAATTGGAAAAGTGGCAGTTGGTCAGTAGCTCTCCTCTTCTTAAGATGAAAAAACCTGGGTGCAATGAGCACTTTTGTCTTTCATTTTATGCTAGGAATTCAATATGTTTTTCTAGATCTAGCTGTATTTCTAAAGAGCAGACAGTAAGAGATCCAAAAAACTTATAAGATTGTCAAATTTGCAAAAGATAAATATATATATATGCATACATGGAGAAAGATAAAGAAAAAAATAAGAGAAGCAGAGAGAGATGTGTATATTTAGATACATGTATATGATGCATGCATATAAATATTATTTATTTTGCAGGACCTTTGCCCAGATGCATGATTTGCTTTGACCAATACTTACCCCATATTTCCCATTTTACTCTTAATTGTTTTAAGTCAGAATTAAGGTGATCTTTATTCACCCTAAAGAAAGCAAAATGTTCTATCCAAATGCACTAACAGATGCAATGCCTTGTGATTCAAATCCTGCATGAGTTTTGCCTGATCTCAAGTTGTTATGCTTCAAAAGAATAATTTCTGCCATCACAAATGTGTTGCCATTTCATGGTTAAACGCAGCACCTGGGTGATGGAACACAGAAACACTTCACAGTGTATCAGCTCCATGTCTGAAATGTGGTATGTCCTACAGAGATCACCAGGGAGAATTTTGGTCAGTGGACTATTTAGACTTAATCTGAAGTTTATCCTCCAAATCTTTATCTTGCAAAAAGTTCCACAGGTCATTAGAACCCACAAGCTGTTTTACCTCCTGGTCAAAAGTTATCTTCTTCTGCCACACAAAGCTATTAAAATTGTTCTTTGGGTGCAATTGAGAGATACCAAGGGCTGTCACTCTTTCAATCTGCTACCTTTTGCTTGCAGCATTTGAGACTTGAACATCTGCATCATACTGGAAGCCAGGTATTGACCAGATTTGACTGCTCATGAAAGTTCAAAGAAAGATGAGACAACCTCCTTCTTCCACGGATAAGGAGAAGTCTGGCTTTTTTCCCTCCACTTACTAGACAGACAGGAAAATTACTCCTTCAAGGTAGAGCAAGAGCAATTGCACTATCCCCTTAATCAGTACTTGCAGCATATCAAGCTCATCATCTTGATGGTAATAGCTGTTTGACAAGTCAGGATAAAAGTGATAGTCTTCTGAAAATGAGATAACAATCCGATTTAAAAAGGAACCAAAAGAAAAGAAAAAAAAAAAAGAGAGAGAGAAAGAGAGAGAGAGAGAGAGAGATGACCCTGTGTAAGGTGTCTTTTAATTTAATTTCATCCAAGGATAACAGTTTGCCCAAAAATGTCTTCTGCGAGTCACGTATGGTATTTCAATCTGTCATCTTGTATTGACCTGGCTAACATGGAAATATACTGTGCTAAGCTTTTGTCAAGCTTACCAGCTTGGTCTAAAATTTGCTGATTTCTTTTTTAGACCATAACTTTGCTGAGCTATCTGCTTCCACTTTCTTCTCTCACACACAGGGAGCTCAAAATGGTAAATTCATCCAAATGTAAAAAGAAACAGCATGATCTGGCTCACAGCTCCTCAGAAGTACAGGAAAAATTGAATTTTAGTGTTTTACTAAAAGTGAAGGCCTGGAGTCAGTCAATGATATTAGGAAAAAGGGAAAGGGAAACTGCTGGAGTAGAAGAGGAATGAAAAAAGTCAGGCAGAGTAGTGACAGGGAAACATGCCATTCCTACTGTTACAACAATTATAACAGTTTTATTTTGACAACAATTATTTTTTAAAAGTTATTTACAAACTTTGACAGGAATCAACTGCAATAAACAATTTGTTGCATGTGCTAATGGATTGCAATGTAATTATTTCACATTATTTTGTAACTATTTTGCAGTAGTAGAAGTCAATTAAGTCTTGACTTGGTTAATTCTGAGAAAAGGTACCAGTTGGGCACATCACAGGTCTTTAACTGCAGAAATATCTCTTCCAATTCAAATATTTATAACATCAGAATTAGTTTTCCAGGAATCTTCTCTCCTGTTTTCTTTAAGGTAACTAAAACAAATAAATAAAAATACCCACAGTGGTCTATGAACATTCCTGCCAGTGAACTTGTTTCCTGGAAGAAGAAGGGGAGAAAATACAATCAAAGCAAATGCATTTAAAACAAAATAAATCTTCATACAGGTTCATTTGAAGATTTTTCTCTCTTCTGGCATTTGCTGTGCTTTTGTTGTTGCTTTCCATGCTTCAATGATCAATCTCTCTCTGTTGTTAAAACCGTGCCACCACAACGCCCTCCTAAAATTCAGCAAATTCTGAGAAATTTAGTGTTGGTGTATTCTAGCAGTAGGATCAGTGATTTCTTATTTGGAGCAAAACAAAACAAAACAAAACTACAAACAGACAACAAAAAGCAACCCAGAACAATGTTCTGTTTTTAAGCTGGAAAAGGGCTATTTCACGGAAGCTGTGCAATCTGCAGTTGTAGATGTGCCAATGGAATGGAACCTGGCGTATAAGTAGCCATGTGTTCTTACAGCATGTCCAGCACATTAAAACCTTACCTGAGATTTATCAGACGAGCAAACCTAAAGAAGTGGAAGCTGTGATTTTCACAATCATGACTTTCCATGAAGGATTTTCTGCATTTTCAAAATCTATAAGAAATTTAACGCTTTAAGCCTCTTCTTGTAATTTGCGGTGTCACAAAGGTGGTTTATATCTTTTACTTTTCCCACACACCACCTAGGTCTAGGAATCCCTTTATTTTTATCTCTTTGCACTAGTAGGACCTGCAGACCTAGCCAAAGTCCTACAGACACATATGACTACATTTACTGTTGAGAAGACTTTACAATCTAAACAGATCAGACAAAATAGGAAGAGGAATGGAATCACATTAGGGGATAATGATTTGTCCATACTCTTAAAGAACTCCTTGGCATCAAAGTAAGCCCAGATCTCTGCCTACGGCCTTACTGTCAGCTAGCCAAACAGATATGGAAAGTCTAATAAAAATCAGTCAATATTTAGATGGTGCCACAGCATCTTATTATTTAATGAAACTGAGTAGGAAAGTAGAAAAGTGGATGCAGTGCATCTAAAGATCTGTATTTCAGCAGAATCCTTCTTCACAAAGATAAAGAGAGAGGCTCCAGAGCAAGGAATATTTTTTTCACTGTCTGACAACACTTAAGTCTAAGTGTTTTGAACAACACTAATTGCCCCTCAGATTTCTACACTGCTTTATGACAGAGCAAATATTGCCACAGATATTTCATTTCTTCCTGGAAGAACATTTTACAACAACCACCTGTTGGTCCCCCCTATTTCATTTTTCTGTCCTCTGGTTCATTTCTGTTCTCAGCAGCGTGTTGCAAGTTCTGATCAATAGTCCTGGGGTAGTGAAGTGGGACTTTTTGCCAGCATGCAAGCCTGTCTCTCCAATACCCGAGCAGACACTTAGCAGGATCTCTGCTCAGAATAGAAGGGTTATCTCTGAATACAGGTAACAGGCTGCTGAAAGCCATTTAGCAGTTTTTTTGGGGAAGAGGTGGTCACAGGCAGGTGAGGTCTCTAACCCATGTTCCACCCTGCTAACATGAGCAACTCTGTAACTTATATCATTCTGAGTAATGTTCTCCATCACATGCAATTCACCTTCCTTTTTTTTTTTTTTCTTTTTTTTTTTTTTTTTCAGCTGGCTTTGTTGTTTGTGCGGTGTCAGTAGGAATGTGCTTGGAGCAGAGTTATATGGCATCATTTGGAGAAACATTGCGTTAATAACCAGAGTTCAAGGGCAAAGGATATAAACGGAGCAAATTACAAGTCTGAACAGATATATGGCTTTTGCTAAAAGGGACACAAGCTGCTACTTTTATTTACTGGGTGCTGGAGCACTTGTAAAAAGGTGCAAGAAAACATGAATTCATTTTTAAAATGTTACATCGTAGTTTAGAAAAGCAATGCAAATTTTCAAACCAGAAAGAAGGACTGTTTGAGAGGAAAAAGAAAAAGAAAAAAAAAAAAAAAAAAAAAAAGAAAGAAAAAGCCCACCCTTGCAGTGACTTTGTATTTTTTTTTAAGTCAACAATACTCAAGCACTAGCATCATTCAGATGTTAGTGACCCAACTCTGCCCTGACTGAAATTTGGAGGTATTAAAACAGACATTAACAATAAAACAACAGTGGGTTCAGGACAACCATTCATCTAACCTCAGCTGTAATTAAGTTCCTGCCTCCGATGGCTCAATCCACACCCTTGATCCTCTGGGTTCAGCCACCACCTCTCCGTTATCTCCGGATTAGGTGGCGACCCTCTTGCCTCCATGACTCAGCATAAGCCACAACCCTATTCCCTGGAAGGAACAAAGTCTGCTGAAAGGCCAGGGAGTTTCAGGCAAATTCTGCCAGCTTGTCAAAGGGTGGGATTATTTCATTTCACAGCCTGTAATACAATTCCATGTACCGCTATTGAGTGTGGCAATAACTAACTAGAACATTTTGTTTATCTGATTTTCTGAGGCTGCAGATTCATCACTAGTTTTATTTCATTTTTCTTAACTGTTTAATAATTTATTATTTTTTCTAAAATGTAAGATACTACTGAAATTCATTTTTCTACTCTTCCTGGACATACATTACTGCTGATTACCAGGCAAGATATATAATGAAACCAATAAATAATAATCTCCTTTTGTGAAAGGATATCCAAACTAAAATCTTTCCTATTTCAAATTCTTTGAATCTCTGTTTTTTTAAAAGCAGCTCATTCTTTAAGCATTGTTTTTACAGCTTGTTCTACAAGTGTGCAAAGAGAAAAAAAAAAAAAAGAAAAAAAAAAACAGTTTAAAAAATGAATTTTCTGAAAACATGAAAACATCTGGTCTCCCTGCTTTGTCACTGTGCCACTGAAAACATTTCATCTAGGAAATTGCAGGTGATTTTTAAACACACAGAAGTTGGGGAAATATTAAGGAAGGTTTATTCCCATCTAATACTTTTTTATGATGCAAAAATGGAGCACAAATACACATGTATAGCATCCAAAAAAAAAAAAAAAAAAAAAGGAAAACCTTAATCTTTGTGGGGAAAAAGAATGCAAAAGGACTGTTTCCTTTCATAATATTCACATATTCACTAAAAATACCAAACTTTTTCTTTGTGCTGCTTGCAGTTTACAGGATGCTTCCTAGCTTGTTGGGTTCTGAAGTTACATTTTTACACAAAACGAAGCATTACAATTTTAACGCAATACAGTATAACAGCAGATGCACACATTTGAATCAGATACAAGTGAGAAAATCAGAAAATGACTATCTAAGTGCGCAACTGAATTCCGAAGGGTTTTTATTTTGTATGCTGTGTACTGATCACAGCATAGACCACACAATTTAGCTCAGGGATCTGCAGACTTATATTTTATAATGGGTATGAGCACCTGGGTTTTTGAGAGTCTATGGGCTGATTCCAGTAGCAGTACAAGCCGAGCAGTGCAGGGGACATGGACTCTTGCACTTGTGTGCCACATGAAGCCTATCCAGTTTCCCATACGACATATTTCTTTCTCCCACTGGGACATAATAGAAACTAATCTTCACCATCTAAACATTCAGCACCGAGTCCTTTTGTTAAGCCGTTTTATTCATTTCATTCGGTGCCAGCGCAGCGCTGAGCCCACGTGTATTTACATACACAGAGAACCCCGCTGCTCCGAACTCTCTGCTCGGAAGACAGGGCAATTAATCATCCCCAAATCCTCCCGCCGCGCGCGCCGCGGCTCCGACAGCAAGCATAACCAATCAGCCAGGGCAGGTGGGACACGGACCGGCAGGAAAGCCTTGCACCCTGACCCAGCACCGGTGTGCCCTCTTCCTTTCCCCTCTCGTTATTGAGTAAGAATAACACCATTAACGGCGTCCTTGTAATCAGCTAAACATACTTAAGTCGGGAGTGGGCAGGTATTGCTTTTGTGGTTTTGGGGAGGTGGTGGGTTCTCTTTCTGTCAGTTGTGGGATAGGAGTGTGGGGCACAGACTGAAATTCAGCCCATGATGTAGAAAAACTAGGGGGAGTTGTGTTTTTTTCTACTCGGTGGCCATGTGCTTGCATTACATTTTGTACACCAAACCCCTAGAGAGGCAGCAAGATGATTTGGTGACAGAATATTTCCCTAGGAATGCCTTGGTTAACTGTACACACCAGATAAAATTAGAAGATCGGGGTGACTATGGCAGCCACAGCAAGAGGTGTAGTACACCATAGGCAGTACTCACACAGACATCAAACCTTTCCTTCTGTTCCCTTGCTTTTCTTGCTACTTTATATTTCCCTCCTTACTGATCTTCCTTGCTGTATGTTCCTATTTTTACCATCCATTTTCCTCAATCTCTGGACTTAAATTCCTGTCTCATTTAAAAGCTACCATTTAGTTTTACTGTCTTGCCATCCATTCAGCACACATATGGCAGGACACCATTGTTGACAGTGTTTCCCTGTAACAGACACACTTGTAGTCAGTGAGAACGAAAAGGCAGTGGAAAGACACCCATCGACACAACTGAGCTCAGGGTTAAGCCCATAAATTTGCTACCGAAGTTGTCTCACTCCTCTTTGTAAATTATAGGGACCATTGAAAATAGCTCAATAAAAGAAGCAAAAGTCAATTGTTAATGATATCCAGAATATTAATTCTCCTTAAGTGGAACTTGATGGTGATGCTTGCCTGGATAGTCTTATCTTTTCCTTCTAGACCCGTCAGATATTCCTTTTTAATTTTTATGAGATTTTTTAGTTTCTGTTTACAGCTCCTGATGACCTTGCCTTTCAGCTGCATTGTACTAAAAACATCTGTGGTTTTACCATAAAATGTTCTGCAGATTGTGATGTGCCAGAACAGGACGTAGTTGAATTTGGAGCTGAATTAAACTTCTGAACAGTCTCAGTTGCTTTTAATTAATACAATGGAAAATGAGCCATTTTGTGCATATGCAAATTGAAAATGACTTCTTCATTTTTAAAAATTAATTATGTTACTAGAGGTCTATTTGGTACAAGGAATATTGCAATTCTTTATGGCATTTTGAGGGAAAAAAAATAGATTGAGATATATGCTGCCAATTGACTCGTAATTAGTTTCCCAATGAAACCTCAGAAATATGTACCTTTACTATTCATCTGCTGAAGAACTCTCCAAGTCTTTGAGAGAAAGAACACACACACCATGAGGTTTGTGTGTACTATGAGGTTACTGATATTTCTAGTTCCACTGCTATTGTATTCCATGGGACAAAAATACTCTGAAACCAAGAAAACATCCCAGAGATAGGAGAGAAGTACGTCTTGTGTACAGATAAACCACATTGTTCTGCACCTTCCTTTCCAGCAAAGACAGCTAAATATCTTCCTTATCTCTAATCATACCCAAGACATAGCTGTTCTCTTAGGCACAAATTAGTCAGTGTACAGAAAACCTGACAAAAACATGTTTGAAAAAGGATGAGGAGAGGGAAAAGGGGAAAAGCTCAGAGAGTTCACTGTCTCCATGAAATGAAACTTGTGTCTGTGCAGGGAACCTGCTTGTTTTGGTGAGTGCCATCTTACCTAAGCCATCCTATTGATTTTAAATCAGTCCTGGTTTCAAGGGCAAAGAAGGTTTGGACTGCTCTGCAGGACAGGAATACAAGATTGCTCTGGACCTAAATAATTATGGATGTAAATCCAGAGTGTTAGGCCCATTGGCCCTCCTGCACCCATGCAAATGCAAGAGGAAAACAGTACCAATAAGTGACAGAGGTCTCGCTAATGATTATTGTCACTCCTTATAGCAATGACAGTCTGCTTCTGAAAAAAAAAAAAAAAAAAAAAAGCCCTTTTTTGGCATGGAAATTGCTTATCTCTAGAGTGCAAATCATAAATCATTCACAAAGATAGTAGTGACTCCAGCTTTTGAGTGTTACTTTGTTAACAGCACAAACTGGTACAAACCAAAAGGAAGAGAAATTAACATTTGAACCATATTGTTTCTGAAGGGCTGGGAGAGCCCTTGCAAGTCTTGGCTCTGCCTTCGTGATGTAACTCCTGGCTCAGGATGAGCTCTGCGTGAACTCTGGTCCCCCTGGTTCGCTCTCAGAGCCTTGCTTGGAAGATGATACTATGCAATCTGTCTGCTTGTAAACCAAAATCGGGAACGAAAAACATTCCTCTGTCTCTCTCTCAGTATTTCTTTCAATTAGCATTTTTTCCCCTTCTTTAGTATGGATCCCTTGAGTATAGCATCCTTACATTCTACATTTTTGATTGCATGTGCATTTCTTTATTAAATAGGGGAATGGGCTTTCAATGCTAGCTTTCCACTAATTATTACTCACTTCCAAGATAAATAAATAATTGATCAATTTCTTTGGTGTTCTGATTATAAATTGTCTTTCAGGCATTACCTTATAATACTATAATATTATTTAATACTTATTTTTAAGGGATACTTCTAGCTTGAAATCTAGTAATTTTTAACAAATTAATACTGTACGTAAAACAACAAATTACAAAGCCTCCACCATTATTCAAAAATCTACATTTTCATTATCCTATTAAGACAAAAGTTTTGTTTTATAATTTTAATTTCCCTGTGATGTGAAATGAGACCCAGAGAAGTCAGGGAAAGTGATGAATAAAGTTGCTTTAAAAGAAACAGTAGAATGAGCTATACAAAGCACAAGGGAACCAGACTTGAGAAAAAAACACTTCATCCTAATTCCTTTGAGTTGCAATAACTTTACTTACATTTTAATAAGATTTATATAAAATCAAGCTCATTTTTTATTTGTCATGCCTTAAAAATAATACATATGGTAAAAGAAAGAGAAAATCTTAAGTTTTCCACAAGGCACAGAGACAGCATTTAGGTTTTGATCCTTCTGCCAATGAAATCCACTACAAAACCACCACCAGATCCCACACATGGGGATCGTCTCCTTTGGAATTAACAGTAGCAACAAACCTCATGGCAATCTGTATCCATCACAGCACTTCCTCCTCCAGACCCCCAAACCTTTGCAAAGGTACAGTCACTACATGGGGTTTTGGAGAAGGGGCAAGGGTTTCCGACACTTTGAGATAGATGGTCCTTTTATTTATTTTTCCTGAGACAACCTGTTTTTTTTTACAGACATTGATCACCCATCTCCAGCCCCACATAGGTGGACACCTTTGCTTCTGAAATGATGACCTGCCTCAGGCTTCAAAGAAAAATTCAATTTTCCACTCCAAGTATATAAGATGGCAGAACTCCTCCACAATTAGGATGACTGTTGTTATTATTTTACTTTTATTAAGCAAGCCCCAGCTTCTGCTTTCCAGTCTTAGCTTTTACTTACAGTAATCAATTTTTCAGCATAACTGGCTGTAATTGTTAGCCAGATATTGAGCCTTCATGGTGCTTAGACATAGTGTGTTACTGCAAAGTGTCTTCCCTATACTTCTCAGACAGATGGGTAATAATACTATACATTAATACCTCCACATTGGTTTATGTGTGTTTGACCACAGCGCTAGCATAATTATTTTTCCTCAGTAAAAGCTATTAGAGATCTATTTGGTAGGTTTTACGATCAATAGCTCCTGTGATATTTGTGTAGCAGGCCCAGAATAATCAATTGAAGGTCATATAAAGTAAATTACCATCCTCCTATAATGATTCTTTTTTCTAGATGAGAATGGGTTTTATTATTTCATCAGGAGAGCCCTCACAATGTGTGCTTCTATTTTTTTTTTCTATCCTGAGAGAAAGAAACAAATGTTGTGGCTGTCTTTTGAAACACAGTATTAATGTCTATTATCTAAATTTATATTACTAGATTATTGAGTTAGAAGATGCCAACATGTGGAATAATTTTATGTACTTGGTGGCATGACAAATGGCCAGTTGCAAGGATATCCTGGCCAGTTTGTTTTTGCAGGTGACTTAACTAAAGTCATTTCCCAGTAGATCTAACACTAGCTAAGGTACTGATCTGGATGTAGAGGCTCACTTCTTGGTCACTGATCTATGGTGCTGAGCCCTGGAGGGACAATTTCCCCCATGTCATGCTGCCAAAGTGTCTCCTCCATCCCCCAAAGCAGCCATCCCTGCATATAACAAACACAACCCAGTTTCCACGCTCCTCTCAGACTAGTATTAGGGTTGCGACATGCTGGAGGTAGGGAGGAAACATCAGCACTGTGAGGAATCCCTGTGAGCCACCACATCCTTCCCCATCAGCCAGAAGGAGACTTCTGTAGATGCTCCTGCCCTTGGCCACCCTGTCAGGCAGGGGCTGTGGCTGTTTTGGAGATGGAAGCACAATTGTAAAAACATACTTTGTCTTTCAGATGGACTATGTGTGTGGTCACAGTCAGTAAGGTGGATTTTAATTTCCAACCAACTCCCATCACATGTGAGATAAGATGAAGCTCATAAATGTAGCTTTCATACAGTTTATCCTCCTCTTCTGCACCAGAAGGTAGCTATGGGACTCTGTCTTTTCTTTTCCAAAAGGCTTTGTATTCTTAAACTTAGTCCCTGGGAGGCTACTGCCATCCTTGTGAACAAAATTGGTTCTACTATTTTTAGGAAGGCAACAGCTTCATTGAAAAAGATCTACCTACCCTCATGTGACCCTCATCACTGTGATATTTGAGAGACTCATTGTGATTAATTGAATGACTTCTCCTAAAAACCACATGAAATAGAGAAGCATTGTATAAGTACTGGAAAGAGGTGGGAGAAGAATGTTTAAATGAACTATCTCCACTGAGAAATGTTGATTCATCAAAACTATTTATTTAAAAAAAAAAAAAATAGAATTGGGGAAACTGAGGCACGAGGGAGTTAAAATAAATTTCTTGATTTTATACAGAATATTTGTGGTTGAAACAGTCACTGAACAAAACCTTTACAGTTTCCAGCTGGGTATATCATTCACTGGACCAGCCCTTTTTTCCAGGAAAAGGAAGTCACATTTCAAAGTAATTATAGTGAAAAGACCCCAAGTCCCTCAGTATTGCAAAAGGCTGCCCAGAAGCTATTTAACATGAATCATTTTAATCTTTTTTGGCTAGAAGTCATTGGTAAATGCTAACACACAAACAACTGCAACTGGGCAAATGGAGAGAAGATAGAATGAAATAATTAGTAAAAGGACAGAGCTCACAGAGTAGGTGTCAGTGCTCAGGCTGAACAGGACAGGTTTGAATACCCACTCGTCTGTCTTGCCTGCCATCATTTACATTGACTTTACATTGAAACCCATTGACTTGCAAGTTTATGTAGTCCTCACAAAGTGTGTCCTCTGCCCTTGCACTCCAGCAAGGGTTTCCTCAGCCCCTGTTCTTAGATAGTGAACTCTTCTGCTGTGTCCGCTTCAGCAGGGCTTCACAGAGTAACAATAGTAGGAAAAAAAAAGGACATTTATTTTTTGTTACAGAAATTAACACTGTTTTTTTTTTTTTGTTTTTGGCTGAAGCATACAGACCTCTCAAAGGTGTTATTATTATTATTATCATTATTATTAATATTATTATTATCATTATTATTATTGTTATTTCGGTTTGGCTGCAGTGAACTGTCAGCTTGTGGGTGCTGCGGGTGCTGGTGTGGGTGACAATTGGCCAGAAAATTGCATCCCTTTGCAGCTGGAGGGACTTCATACTAAGCCACAGCTGACTCTCAGACCAGTGAAGAGAGCTTTGCTGAGGGCAGGGTTGTCCAGCTGAAGGCCTCTGAAGCAGGGTGGTGAGGTTTTAGTGTAAATGCAGGATCACAGTGTAAATTTGGTTCCCACCTCAGCCAGGTGGAGGAGAAGGGTTGAGAACCCTGGATCTCCTTGTCCTGTTGCAGATGTTCTCTCTGACCAGGACAGCTTAAGATACCACTCCGTGCCTCAGTTTACCTATCTATAGAAGGAATAAAAAAATACCCTGGAAAACAAAATCCGTAATGCCTTCAAAGAGTGCAGTGTCAGCATCCATCTGGTCCCTTTTGGAAACACAGCTTCTCATAAAGAACAATGGAAATCCCGAGGAGTTGAGCTCCACAGCCCTCCAGTTGCACAATGAAACTCATTACGATATCCCTATATTTATTTCCAGCTGCATGGCCAAGTGGACCCAAGGGCAACCTAACAGAGAGGAAAAAGGCCTAACATAACATCAAAGTGTTTGAAAACCCGGGTGGATTGCCGTTTCATCAGTACTGTATGACATCACTTTCCACATGACATCAGTCAATGACCCTCTTCCCCTCCACCCCCGCCTCCAATTTCTTTTTAAAAAGATGATGGAGCTGCTTGAAGTTGAGCAGAATTGGGGGGGAGGAACAAAACACACTCTATATCCCTTCAGCTGAATGCAACCCAATGTGCTACACAAACAATATTAACCAAAACAAAGCTAGCAGGAAACGTTTGCACACAGCATCTGTTATGATCACATAACCACCAGACAGATGTTTAATCCCAACTGCTAACATAAGATCATTTGTATGTTTGAAGAGGGAGAGATCCCATTTGGGTTCTTTCCCTTTTATTTATTTCTTTCCTAAAGGGGGAAAAAATAATAAAGGGAGGGTGATTTTCTCAGCTGTGGGAAGCAATTTTGTTTTGTTATTGTTCTCATTCTCCCCACTTTCACCATCAGCTGCTGAAACGAAAGGAGCGCTTGCAGCCTCTCGCAAAGCCTAAAAACTGTGTGGTCTGCTAGCCGAGTGCCGCACCATCCTTTTCCAGCTTAAGGGACCAGAGCTTCGTTTCTCATAAGGCTCATTAAATAATTCTGGTCCAATGAGGCAAAAGGGGAGGCCACACATGAAACAAGTTTGGTGGTCTCAGCCAAGTTCCCGGGGAGCTGCGCCGTGGTTTCCCAGCACCACCCCGGATTCCCTCCGCCCCTGGAAATTTCATCTACAAAAGTGAAAACAAACTCATTAGCTCCACGTAGCTCCGCGAGGGTCACAAAAAGATGTCAGCGTTTTGTGTGGCCTTCTTTTTTTTTCCATTTAGCAACCAGCCAGACACCTACAAAGGGGAAAGAAGGTTTGAGCTCTTCAGCTGTGCTGAGGGATTATTTTACTTTTAATGATACTGGGAGGATTCAATGGAGATTTATGCAGATAGGAGAGATTATTAATAACACATTGCACTTCTATAGCACCTTCCATTCAGGGTTTCTCAAAGAACTTTCCAATCTGGAATGAATTGGTCTTTACACGCCCCTGGTGAGCGGAGTAACTGTCATTAGATTAGTAGGTAACTACTGCAGTAATGAAAAATCAACTAGGGTAGAAAATGTAAGCAGGACATTGGGCAGAACTGATCTCAGGGCCTTGCACTTCCACAGATTTCCTATATGCTTGTAGTGAAACCACTGCTTTTCTCACAGTTTTAGTCCTCGGTGTGTAAAACGAAGTTTCTGTTTTCCTAATCAGAAATGAGCACTGTGATTTTATTTATTTATTTATTTAGTCTATGACATAACATTTCCATATTAGTACCTGGTGCTTAACAGGGTGATTCCCTGGAGTTTATAAGGGACTTGAGGCACAAATAGAAGAGATGACATATCTCTGATTACCAGTCGTTACTGCAGTGGGAAGGAGATCTTCAGTTCTGGCTCCTGATTCTTGTTTAAGCACAGAACTCACATTCTCCCACCTTGCAAATCTGGAAGACCTATGAATGATAATAAGGAAAGTGAATTCCAGCACCTTAATATTCTTGTGTTGTTGCTGAGTATCAGCAATAGGATTATAAGAGAAAATAAAAGCCAAAGATTCCCAAGGCTGGAAAATAATAGATTTACTGAGTGTTATTAAGGTAAATAGCAATAGGACAGAAGAGTATATTCTTGCAAGCTTAGTGAAAAGAAAGAGAGCAAGAAAGTAAAAGAGTATAGGCAGCTCAAAAAGAATGGGTTAACAATTTTTAAGGCCTTTCTGCTGTGTGTTTTCGCACTGTGCACAGCAGAAATGTGTTCACCTATGACATCCTTTGGCTAAAAAAAAAAAAAAAAAGAGGAAAAAAAAGAGAGAGAGAGAAAAAAAAAAAAAAAAAAAAAAAACACTACATCCCACAGTGAGGACAGTTGTCCCTACAGATTAGGAATATCCATCTTAATGTGCAACTTCCCCTGCACGGGTCAAAATTGCCAACAGCTTTAATGGGAGAAAATGCTCTGTTGACTGATTCATTTCCACGTTTTGTTCCTGCTGCTAGACAGGATATCCTGTAAGGTGGTGAAAAGGGAGGGAAAGCCGGCGCTATATCAGTTTATGATTGACCATTATTATTATTATTGTTGTTGTTTTTTTTTTTTGTTTGTTTTTTTTTTTTACACTGCTTCAAAGTTTGGTATTACATTTGTCTACTGCAATTCTTGTATTTTTTTATTATTATTATTTTTTCTTGGAGAAGTAACAAATCATATCTCTGGGCTTGAACAGATACACCTCAGTTTTGCAGAAAATAATAGTGATATATTAAGAAACTCTGCCTTGGATCTCTCTGCAGCCTTCTCCCTGCATTTCCTTTAGATATTTTACAGTCTCAACAGTGCCATCAGATATTCAGGTAGTCACTTGTTCCATGGTAAGGTAGCTGCTGTCTAAGTGCTTTGTGCGGTCCCCTCTGAAAGGGTTTGTCCAGGTATCTCAGTGACTTGGAGGAAAGGCTGAGCAAGCTCAAGTCTGCACAGCAACACAGCTGTGTTAACTCTGGATACACCTTGGAGACAGAACCCTTCCAGCATCCACCTGGGCATGACTGGGACAGGCAAGGGGTGGGAATTTATCCTTCACTTCAAGCTTCCAGCTATTCTTGCCCCAGCCCTGGTATGGGGCTGATAAAGACGTTATAGTATATATAATGTTACTTACTGGAAAGGCCGCTCTGCCATGAAAGCTGTCTCACAAGCACTGTTCCTCCAATATGGGCTTGTTGGTGGGTTGTTCCTGTCTTTTGTGTAATACCGTTGTGCTCAGGTATACATAAACTGATCTTGCCAGTTGCCCATGAACAGGAAGAAGTGACACATTGGGTCACACATCTGGAGAGACAGTGCTGTGCTTTACACATCTGAGGCTTTATGTTGTGCTTTTGATTTTTATTTTTTAATTTATTTTTATTTTTATTTTATTTCTACATTATTTCTACTGAGGCTTGGGTAAGATCCTGGT